>NW_019942514.1:4730854-4806010 GCF_002910315.2 Salvelinus sp. IW2-2015 | reverse complement strand
GGAGGCTTCGTGCCATGGATCATCACTGGAGGTTTCTTGCCATGGATTATCACTGGAGGCTTCGTGCCATGGATTATCACTGGAGGCTTCGTGCCATGGATCATCACTGGAGGCTTCGTGCCATGGATTATCACTGGAGGCTTCTTGCCATGGATTATCACTGGAGGCTTCGTGCCATGGATCGGAGCTCATCCATTTTATTATTCAATGACTGCACGTTGGCTAGTAGGACTGATGGTAGAGGCGGATGGCTTCTTGCCATGGATCATCACTGGAGGCTTCTTGCCATGGATTATCACAGGAGGCTTCGCTCTGGGAGAAGGCACAGGACTCACCAGGCTGGGGAGACATGCAGGAGGGTTAGAGTTTAGCACAGGCACAGGACTCACCAGGCTGGGGAGACATGCAGGAGGCCTTGTCCTTGGCCGAGGCACCGGATACACTGGGCCATGGAGGCGCACTGGAGGTCTCGAGCAAAGAGCCTGCACAACCCGTCCTGGCTGWATGGTGACTTTGGCCCTGCACGTGCGGGTAGCAGGCACAGGACGCACTGGGCTATGCAGACGCACTGGAGACACAGTGTGCAGAGCTGGCGCAGGATAACCCGGGCCGAGGAGACGCACTAGAGGCCTGGAGAGCAGGGCTGGCACACTCCTTCCTGGCTCAATGCCCACTCTCGCCCGGCAGATGCGAGGAGCTGCGATGTAACGTACCGGGCTAAGCACACGTACTGGAGACACCGTGCGCTCCACCGCATAGCACGGTGCCTGACCAGTACGACACTCGCCACGGTAAGCACGGGGAGTTGGCTCAGGACTCCTACCTGAGTCCGCCAATCTCCCCGTGTGCCTCCCCCCAAAACATTTTTGGGGCTGCCTCTCGGGTTTCCTTGCCAACCGTGTTCCCTCATACCGCCGGTTCCTTTCTCCCGCTGCCTCCGCTCTCCTGGCTGCCTCCTGTTCCCATGGAAGGCGATCCCTTCCAGCCAGGATCTCCTCCCATGTGTAAGATCCCTTGCCGTCCAGAATGTCCTCCCATGTCCATTCCTCCTTTTTACCACGCTGCTTGGTCCGTTGTTGGTGGGTGGTTCTGTAACGATTGTCGTCTGGAGAAGGAGAGGAGGACCAAGGTGCAGCGTGGTAAGTGGTCATATTTTTTCATAAAATACAAAAACACTTGACAAACAACAAAAACGACAAACGAACAGTCCTGAAAGGTGAAACAAAACACTAAACAGGAAACAACCACCCACAAACAAAAGTGGGAAAACAGGCTACCTAAATATGGCTCCCAATCAGAGACAACGATAGACAGCTGCCTCTGATTGGGAACRACACCAGGCCAAACACACAGAAACAGAAAACCTAGACCTACAACATAGAATACCCAGACATAGAATACCCACCCACATCACACCCTGACCAAACTAAAAATAGAAACATACAAAGCAATCTACGGTCAGGGCGTGACAATAGAAAAAATCTTTGTTCAGTATGAGGTGAGTAATCGCTGTCCTGATATCCAGAAGCTTTTTTCGGTCATAAGAGACAGTGGCAGAAACATTCTGTACAAAATAAGGTACAAATAATGTGAAAAACACACACACACAATAGCACAATTGTTTAGGAGTCCGTAAAACGGCAGCCATCTCCTCCGGCGCCATCTCAGTTTTAGGGGAATATTCTTACAATACGGACTCTTTAGGACATTGTACTAACACTGTAGATAGTCCTTTTTTAGGGGAATATTCAGTGAACTGTCCTTTTTTAGGGGAATATTCAGTGAACTGTCCTTTTTTAGGGGAATATTCAGTGGACTTTACAATACAGACTCTTTATGACACTGTAGATAGTTTTTAGGGACATCTTCTGTGAACTTCTTTTCATTCATCAACATTTGAATATCTTTCAATTTAAAAAGCAAACTTGATATTTCTGAATGCATAATTCATCACTTTACTTAAAGCTCTGTGTACATATCATTTCTCAGGTAGAGGGTTGGTGAATATGATAAATACCAATCTCATTTCCAGACGGAGTCTAGTCTAGATATTTTGGGGGGATGGATGATGCGGGGTGATGGAATGAAACCTCCCCGGTTGGCTTCCCTGGCGGCTGTCAGAGAGGCWACACCAGGCATTGTTAAATATTTAAACACGCTGTGAGATCTCATTAAAAGCTGCACAACGGCCCACTTTAAGCCCTACACACACAGCGTTCCGTCACACACACACATATACATGCATCCTAGTGCCTAGTTAGATAAAGGTTCAATAAAAATATATAAAATAAATATAGACATGCACACACGGCTCACATGCACACACACACACACACACACACACACACACACACACACACACACACACACAACACACAAACGCTTGCACACGACGCACACGCACAGACATTAAACACACAACACACACAAACCTGACACAAGACCACGAACAGACACACACACACACACACACACACACACACACACCACCCACACACACACACACCACACACACACACACACACACACACACACACACACAACAAAAACCAGCCCGCCCCTCACATGAATACACACACAACACAAACGCTTGCACACAGATAGACACGAAACATTATACACACAAACACACAGACATAGACCACACACACCCGCACACACAACCACACACACACAACACACACACCACACAACACCACACACACACACACACAACACACACAACCACACACACACACAACACACACAACCAACACACACGCTCCCCACACGACATACAACACAAACACTGCACACAGAAATAGACACGAAGACATAAACACACCATAGACACACAGACATAGACAACACACCCCGACACACACACACACGCACAACACACGGCTCAATGCACATACAACACACCACACGAAACGCTTGCACACAGAATAGACCACGAAGAATATACACACAAACACACAAACACACCAGCACAACAGACACCGCACGTCACTGCACGCAGACGCAACGCACGCACGCACGCACACACCACACACACAACCAGACACACACTAAACCCAGTTATAAACTCAGTGGAGTGTGGACAAAACACTTATTGCCTATTGCCGTGCTCTTGCTCATTGATAAATCCTCAATTCCTGTCAAATAAGGCAAGTCTTCAACTGTTCGTCCATCAATATCTGCGAGATGATGATGAGCTTCAGCAAGAGCTCTGACAGTGGCACGACAATAAGAAAACAACACAGCCCAAAAACATGACAGGCGATAGACTATATTCCATAAACACCGACACAAAACAAGACGGTAGAACAAACTTTGGCTCTCTGGAGTCTTCTCCGTCTTCTCTCACTCTCTCTACAAAATCTGGGCAATTAATTCTGTGTATTAGTTAGGGACTCCCTATTTTTATTCCGGGCTGCCCTCTCAAATAAATTGATTTCCTGTGGTGAGGCTTAGAATGTTCTTTGTGTGCTGTGGACTTTTGTTTTCTCCTTTCCACACATGCATACCATCCTGCCTGTCCCTGAGGGATAAATCAAAAGACAACGCTGCTGACTCTCTCCTCCGCAGCTGTGTGTGTGTCTCGATTTATACTTGGAGATGGTTTATTTTTGTTTAAGTGCCATTAAATGCTCAGGCAACTCATCAGTGTCACCCGTCACCAGGAAGCAGAGGGAGCTCTCTACTTGTTGGATAGTGTCATCCTTTTCATTCTCTTCATGCTCTATTTATTTTTTTATTCTCTCTCTCCTCTCTCTCTCTCTCTCTCTCTCCTCTTCTCTCGCTCCTCTCCTCGCTCTCTCTGCGTTCTCGCTCTCTCTCTCTCGCTCTCTCTCTCTCGCTCTCTCTCTCTACGCTGTTTTGAGTTTTGTGCTCCATGTCACAGAACTGATGGTGAGGTCAAAACAAACTAAGCTCTCAGATAGCGAAAATATTTAAACATCCATTGCTACACATAAATAAAAGTTGCGCAACTTCATCCCAGATTCGTGTAAAAGTGTCAGGGGAGAGACTCGTCTTTGATGAACACTAGCAAAGAGACGCTGATACTACCACAGTGGTTGGGGGGCCAGACTCTGATTTCAGGAAGAGAGGAGAAGAAATTAGAATGCACAGTGTGACAAAGCTCCAGAGAATACTGCAGAATATGAATCATTGACTAGAGCTAATGTTTGCTCGACTTCACGAAGACCACACAGCAAAACTTCCCTACAAAATCAAACTCATCTTAATTATTACACTATTACTCCCATATGGTGAGGCAGCATGTTTACTGGCTGCCGAGGTGCTGAGCGGCATGTCAATGTTTCATGAGTACAATTTCTCATTCCAAATGACCTGGGATTGTGCGTATAGATCACATTTCCATCTCGCTCTCTCACCGCCTTTGTTGTAGAATGTGGAAACTGCGAGAGAGAGAGAGAGAGAGAGAGAGAGAGAGAGAGAGAGAAGCCCCACGGTTGTGGAGTAAAGAAAAACTTGACTATTAGATCCTAGTTCCTTAACCTAACTAACCCATATGAATCCATTACACCTATTTAACTGGCTTGCTCTSTGGCAGTGGTGGAAAAAGTATTCAAAAGGGGATTACCGTAATAGAAAATGACAAGTAAAAGTGAAAGTCACCCAGTAAAATATTACTTGAAAAGTCTAAAAGTATCTGGTTTGAAAGGTACTTAAGTACAGTGGTGAAAAAAGTACTTAATTGTCATACTAGAGTAAAAGCAAAAAGTWAAAGTAAATGCTATACATCACGTTCCTTAAATAACAGATTCACTAGTGTCACGTCCTGACCATAGAGAGCCTTTATTTTCTATGGTGGAGTAGGTCAGGGCGTGACTGGGGGGTTAGTCTAGTTTATATTTTCTATGTGGGGTTCTAGGTTGTTTTTTCTATGTTGGGGTTTTTGGTATGATTCCCAATTAGAGGCAGCTGGCTATCGTTGTCTCTAATTGGGGATCATACTTAAGTAGTATTTTTTCCACCTGCGGGTTATGGGATATTGTTTATGTTTTGAGTTAGTGCACATAGCACCTCAGTAGTCACGGTTTGTTCATTTATTGTTTTGTTTTGTTAAGTTTCACTAATATTAAAGTATGTGGAACCCATATCGCGCTGCGTCTTGGTCCGACCATTATTACGAACAACGTGACAACTAGGCAGAAATCCCTCTGCCATTTCCTCATTTCAGATTATGTGACAAAACAAGCAAGTACAACGTAGAGAATAATTCTACCATCTAAACCGCTGTGAAATATATTTTCTATAAACAAAAATATTSTATTTTCAGCTGTTTGAAGCATGGTGTACAAAACCGAAAGTAAAAGACGCAAAGGTGACACTTAAGAACAGGAAGCTTATAAATAGCACACATAGAACAGATCTACTGGATCTTAGACTTGCTTTCAATGGGAATGACAGATCTATAACGCACATTTCTATGTGAATTTGGTCGTGTCACCCCAAAAGCTATAAATTGCTGCTTTAAGCAAACCAGATGCCACGATTTGTATTTAAAAAATAATTAAATTACGGACAGATAGGGACACACTCCCACACTCAGACATAATTTACAAACGCAGTATTTTTGTTTAGTGAGTCTGCCAGATCAGAGGCAGTAGGAATGGCAACGCGTTGTATTGATAGGTACACAATATAACGAGTTATATTTTTCACAACTCCACTACATTCCGAAAGAAAATAATGTACTTTTTACTCCATACATTTCCCCTGACACCCAAAAGTACTCGTTACATTTCAAATGCTCAGGCATAACAGSAAAMGTTCCAATACACGRYCRWWWRWYWWWYGRYCGTGTATTGGAACKTTTSCTGTTATGCCTGAGCATTTGAAATGTAACGAGTACTTTTGGGTGTCAGGGGAAATGTATGGAGTAAAAAGTACATTATTTTCTTTCGGAATGTAGTGGAGTGAAAGTAAAAGTTGTAAAAAATATAAATAGTAAAGTACATATACCCCAAAAAACTACTCTTTTCATCTAAGCACTTTACACCACTGCTCTGTGGCTCTCCTGCGCAAGAAAGCAGCTGTTTACCGACTTCACAGTCCTCTCACCTTTGTTATAAAAATATTGAGTTGATAGTGGTTCATCTCAATAATCAACAGCTCTATGTACCCGCTAGCCTTTTCATCTGGAAGCTTAGTCAAAAGAATCAGTTRCCCCCTACTCTTCCCAACACACAAGTCATCAGGTTTTCAGAAGCAACAGTCAAGAAGAGAACAGCTCATGGATGTGTTCTAGGTATAGAAATAGAAAAATATACCTCCCCGACTCTTATAGAAAAATATACCTCCCCGACTCTTATAGAAAAATATACCTCCCCGACTCTAACTCCCTCTGTGCATTGCGACGAGTCCTGTCAATCCATTTTTTTTCTCAGATAAGCCTGTAGCCAAAAACAACCTAGAATAATAAACAAGAGCTATAAACCTGGTATTACACTGTAAATCTCGTAAATACAGTAGCTTTGCATGCAACAGCCAACACATGGACTTCAATAACACCTGCTACAAAGTGTGTTCACCCGTAAAAAAAAAAAACTCCCCAACTTGCCTTCCAAACATCCTCTAACATCAGTGATAGAGCGTTTATCCACATCGCCTCGCCAGTGCACTGTCAGAGTTACAGAGATACTGCACGCGCCCGTGGCAGGTGTAATCAATATGGATTCCGGTGGGAGATTGTGTACCAGAGGCAAGTCGTTTCCTCTATCACCGGCTGGCTCTCCAGGGTATAATGCCAGTCAGCCAGGCAGGGTTTGTCTGATGTCTCCTGGCAGAGCTATCCCATGCCAAGCCCACTGATTAATCTTACTGTGAAATAATGCATAATGTAGCATCATGTTTATATTATAGGAGCTGTACTGCTATATCAGGCTGGGATGGTTCATTGTTGTGTTAGAGAAAGAGAAAGGGGAATCAGATTGCTGTGTGTGTGTACAATTACCTGAGAAGGAAAAGCAGGGCCCAAGGTTTTTAGAAGTGGGTGAAGTTATTAGCCACTTATGTGTTACTACACTGAAAAAGAAATGATGATTCTTAAATGGTTCTTCCTCAGCTCTGAAGGTTCCTTCGAGAACTCTTCCCCGATAAAGAACCTTCGAGTTAAGTGTGGGTCTCGTGGCGTGGCATCTACGGTTCTTCAGAATTRTAAACGTTTATTGAAATGTATGGAAGCCTGCAAATGTGTCCCTTTCATAGCACACAGCAAATTGGCCAGTGTTAACTAGTGTTGATTTTTCACTGTAACATTTCTAGTGTTGATTCAAGACTTAAATTAACTCTTAGGTGCTAGCATGCAAATACCCATAGACTTCCAGTCATTGCACTAATACTAGTTAGAATTGGCTCACAAAACTACCTCTAACTTTCTACTTGACACAGAGAAATACAAATTCTCGAGTTCATATGACTCTGGGAAAGTAGATTGACAAAATCCTGAAGTATCCCTTTAATAACCAGAGTTGAACCAAAACCACGTCAATATCTATGTTTTTGCATGCACATTGTTTGTAACATTCTCTGTTGCACAGAAACATGGCTCACTCCGGATATGTTGTCAGAGTCGGTACAGCCACCTGGTTTCTTCATGCTTCGCACCGACAGAAACAAACATCTCTCTGTTAAGAAGAAGGGCYGGGGTGTATGCCTTATGATTAACGACTCATGGTGTAATCATAACAACATACAGGAACTCAAGTCCTTTTGTTCACCTGACCTAGATTTCCTTACAATCAAATGCCGACAGCATTATCTTCCTAGAGAATTCTCTTCGATTATAGTCACAGCTGTGTATATCCCCCCCAAGCAGATACTGCGACAGCCCTGAAAGAACTTCACTGGTCTCTATGTAAACTGGAAACCATATAAGCTGAGGCTGCATTTATTGTAGCTGGGGATTTTAGCAAAGCTAATCTGAGAACAGTTCTTCCTAAATTCTATCAGCATATCGAATGCGCGACACGATTTGGTAGCACTCTGGATCACTGCTACTCTAACTTCCGCGATGCATACAAAGCCCTCCACCATCCTCCATTTCGCAAATCTGATCATGACTACATTTTATTTCTCCCCTGCTATAGGCAAAAGCTAAAAGAGGAAACGCCCGTGCTCAGGTCCATCCAACGCTGGTCTGACCAAATGGATTCCACGCTTCAAGATTGCTTCGATCACGTGGACTGGGATATGTTCTGCATAGCCTTGGGAAAAAACATTGATGTGTATGCTGACTCGGTGAGCGAGTTTATTAGCAAGTGCATCGGAGATGTGGTACCCACTCTGACAATTAAAACGTTTCCTAACCAGAAACCGTGGATTGATGACAGCACCACCGCTTTTAAACATGGCAAGGCGACTGGAAATATGACCGAATACAAACAGTGTAGCTATTCCCTTCGCAAGGCAATCAAACAAGCAAAGCATCAGTATAGTCTAAGTAGAGTCGCAATTCAATGGCTCAAATACGTTTAGTATGTAAATAGTATGTGGCAAGGTTTACAGTCAATCACGGATTACAAAAAGATAAACAGCCCTGCCGTGGACACCAACGTCTTGCCCCCAGACAAATTAAACAACATCTTTGTTCGCTTTGAGGACAATACAGTGCCACTGACATGGCCCGCTACCAAAGCCTGTGGGCTCTCCTTCTCCGTGGCCAACGTGAGTAAAACATTTAAACGTGTTAACCCTCGCCACGCCGCCGGACCAGACGGCATCCCTAGCCGCGTCCTCAGAGCATGCGCAGACCAGCTGGCTGATGTGTTTACGGACATATTCAACCAATCCCTATCCCAGTCTACTGTCCCCACATGCTTCAAGATGGCCACCATTGTTCCTGTTCCCAAGAAGGCTAAGGTAACTGATCTAAATGATATTCGCCCCGTTGCACTCACCTCTGTCATTATGAAGTGCTTTGAGAGACTTGTCAAGGATCATATCACCTCCACCTTACCTGATACCCTAGACCTAATAGGTCCACTGATGATGCAATCGCCATCACACTGCCCTATCTCATCTGGAAAAGAAGAATACCTACGTAAGAATGCTGTTCATTGACTACAGCTCCGCATTTAACATCATAGTACCCTCCAAACTCGTCATTAAGCTCGAGACCCTGGGTCTCGACCCCGCCCTGTGCAACCCGCCCCGCCCTGCGCCTCTTCAACCTCAGGAGGCTGAAGAAATTTGGCTTGTCATTTAAATCACTCACAAACGTTTACAGATGCACAATTGAGAGCATCCTGTCAGGCTGTATCACCGCCTGGTACGGGAACTGCACCGGCTTAACTGCAAGGCTCTCCAGAGGATAGTGCTGTCTGCACAACGCATCACTGGGGGCAAATTACCTGCCCTCCAGGACACCTACATCACCCGATGTCACAGGAAGGCCAAAAAGATCATCAAGGACAACAACAACAACCACTGCCTGTTCACCCCGCTATCATCCAGAAGGCGAGGTCAGTACAGGTGCATCAAAGCAGGGACCAAGAGAGTGAAAAACAGCTTCTAAATCAAGGCCATCAGACTGTTAAACAGCCATCACTAACATAGAGAGGCATAAAGGAGGATTTTTAAGCTTTGAGAAAACTGAGACATGGATTGTTTGTGTGACATTCAGGGTGGATGTGCAAGACAAAATATTTAAGTGCCTTTAACGGGGTATGGTAGTAAGTCTGTGGCCTTCTCCAAGTGAGACCCTAATGGAATATTGTACACAATACACTGAGTCTGTAAAACATAAAAAACCCCCCCCCCCCCCCCCCCAGCCCCAATTTGTCAGGGTATGGACTCTGCAAGGTGTCGAAAGCGTTCCACAGGGATGCTGGCCCATGTTTTTGACACCGGTTTGAAAAACCCAGCTGCTTTTCAGTTTTTGACACAAGCCACCGGTTTGTGTCAAAAACTGAAAAGCAGCTGGGTTTTTCATGTGTGTATCAAGAATGGTCCACCGTCCAAAGCACATCCAGTCAACTTGACACAACTGTGGGATGCATTGGAGTCAACATGGGCCAGCATCCCTGTGGAACGCTTTCGACACCGGTTCTTAAAAAAAAATCKTATTTATTGTTCTTCAGAGACCCTAAAATGATTCCTCAATGGCATCGCTCTCAAGAACCTTATTTGGTTCCAACTTGCACCTTTATATTTAAAAGTGTACATGGACTACATGAATCTTGTGTGAGTAACCCAGTGGTAATGATGTTAAATGGGCTTCGCACACACTCTACTCACCCCTGTGGGTGTATACTTCCTCATGTAATTTAAAGGAACCTGCGAGCATAGCAATAGAAGAAAATAAACAGCCAATGGAAGACAATCTCCTATTTTAATGACTTGTTGTTTTGAAATGTTTTAAGGGTATATGTGGAGGGGTAATTCAAATACCGAGATAATGTGTGCCTCCGAACTGAGAATTATATGCATTTGCACGGTGCACAGTAATAGCAGTATAATGGCGATTTGATAAGCTTGAAAAAGTTGGAATTTGTTTTTATGATTTGATTCAAACCTCAATGACAAAGGGACATACAGTTTGTCTCGCAATTGGTTTTTTGACTTTGATTTACCTCGATGTTTGGAAGCATGACATGAGAATATATTGTCTGAATGATGTGGACACAATCTTGAACATTCCCATATACATTGCATCCTGTTGAGATAACTATAATCAACTGATAACCATTCATTCACCGTATTTCTCAACTGATGCATTCACAGCCACTGTAGTAACTCTCCCCCAAAAAGAGACACCCCAACAGGCAAATCTCAAAAACACCTGACAAACTGTGACCCATAGGTCCCCCCTTAGGAGACAAAAGCTGGAGATATAATTACAAGGTTATCCGACACAGCACTTATGAGTCAGTGGGAGCCCCACACAAACCATGACATCAATAACATTCTTGAGACTGAGTGAGGAGGTAAAGAAGTACAAAGATAATATGAGAGCTGAGCTCCCCAAACACAAGCGACACTTGAGGGGAATAGTTGGCTGACTTGTGTGATGAATATGTGCAGTGTAACATTGTAATGTGAAAAGTCAACTCGGCTCTACCTACGGCACGTTGTTCTATTGGCCTATCTCTGTTACACTGACTGACTTTTCCGGGACAACACTGCTCTCAGGGAATCTGACACTGCATTTCTGGCCAAGACACACTGTGACTCTCTCTCTCTTCTCTCTATCTTCTCTCTTTTCCCTTTTTTCAAAACTCTGTCTCTTCTCTCTTTTTCACCTTTTCTCTATTCTCTCTCTTTTTTTCTCTCTGTCTTTAATTGTCTCCTATTCCCCTCCCTCTCCTCTTTTCTCTCTTCTCTCTCCCCGCTGTGTGAGCTCATGAAGGTGTCAGCAGGAACACCCAGCCAAAAGAAAGTGGATTTACTGCCTGCCCAAAGCGCCTGGCCAAAGCGCCTGGCCAAAGCGCTGAGAGAAACGAGAAGACGAGTGTGGCCACACGGACAGGGAGGACAGGTTGTCTGAGACCACCCCTCCGTCTCTTTTTTTCTTTTCTCCCCCTCTCTCTCTCCCTATGTCTTGTCCCTACGCCATGTCATGCACTGACCACTTCAGCCACTCTTCCTCTCACTGAGTTCTTCGAACTAGAGTGACAGCTCAGGAAATCACCTAGGAAATGAGAAAGAGTGGATGGACATCCAAAGTGGATGGATGGAATGGGAGACTGTAGCCTGCCCCCTGTCGCCCACCAAGGATTCATGGCAGCACTTCCTACAAAATCCCATCTTCATAACGGGATATAAGCACATTATAACACCCTATGAGCTGTGCATAATGCATGACATAGGCGAATTGTGGATACATTTTAAATTGTCTTACAGGTCACTTGGATGCATCAGGTGATATTCAAGTTGTTATGATAATGTAGGGTAATGTAGGCCACAAGTTGTTATGATAATGTCGGGTTGAAGCAGCACAGCAATGTGTTATATTTTACAGCGAAGGCTGCAGCAGAAGCCCCCCAAAAATTGTCGGTGACTCTTTCATCCGCTAGTTTCAATGTATCTTTTTTCTCAATTGGAGTTCAGGCTGGTGGGGGAGGACTTTGAGGCGGGTGCGTGTCTGAAAACCTTAGATTGGTCACTTACACTTGAGTGATGGATGAACTAACATATGCTTTCCCTTGGCCAGTCCAGTGTTGTGTGATTGGTCAAGTCTTCTTGGGAGCATGACATCAAACAGATGCGCTTCAGAGCAGTCTGTTTAGCTTGCTACCCGGCTTGAACAGGAAGCGCCACGTGACTTGAGAAACGCAGCTTTAACTTGATACATAAGCAAAATAATTGGGAAATAAATTAAATAGCTAAACTATACATTGAGTTGAGTGGAATCTACTTGCTAAAGTTAGCTAGCTAATTACTTGTTAGCCAGCAACATTTGTTTGTCTGATGACAAGCAGACAGTCGGCTATAGCTAAGTAACACCGCAGACCACCACTAGCTAATTGTTTTTCTTCACCTTTCCACAAAGTGTCTGGTATGTCTTTGCTTGATWTGAGGGAGTTAACCCCAATGTATAAAAGAATTGTAACGGCTGTCAATGTCGTTCTCCTCCTCAGACGAGGAGGAGCATGGATCGGACCAAGATGCGGAGTAGGAGGTATTCATGATTTTAATGGCAAACCAACAAACACTACAAATAAACAAAACAACAAACGTGACTAACCTGCAACAGTCCTGTGTGGCCCAAACGCTAACACAGGAAACAAACACCCCCAAAACACCAGTGAAACCCTGGCTGCCTTAGTATGACTCTCAATCAGAGACAAACGATACACACCTGTCTCTAATTGAGAATCATACCAGGCCGAACACAAAACCCAACATAGAAATAGAAAACATAGACTGCCCACCCAACACTCACGCCCTGACCAATAAAGACATACAAAACAAGAGAAAACAGGTCAGGAACGTGACAAGAATAGGTGGATTATGGGCATAATGTGGCTGTGATCTAACAAGTTCATTCATCATACACTAGATACTGTACATCCTTTAATCTAGCTAAATATAATGACTCCATTGTTGGGAATAACACACATAACAATGGCGTATTTGATGATAACATTGAAAGAAAGGAAGGACTAGTGGGCTAGTTAAGAGAGAACGTGCAAGAATTGAGATGAAGGCAGGATCCAATATTTAGGATATTTATTAAGCCCAAGGGCATACACACACACTACATTATGGGGAATGTGAATTATATGGAGAAACTGACGGGTAGAACCTAATGTAAATGGACACTAATATGATTAACCAGCTAAATGCAGGTTAACGTGTCATCATGGTATACACGCATGCAAAGAAGGACTAAGGACAAAGCAACGGCAGGCATTCACCAAACATTTAACTGAGAAAAACAGATTTGTTTTTATAGTAATTTATCAAGGCACCAGGCGAGACCCAGATGCAGACACAGGAGGGTGATGGTTAGAGTCTTACAATGTGTATTCATCCAAAAAGGGGTAGGCAGGAGAACGGTTGTGTACAGGCAAAAAGGTCAAAACCAGTTCAGAGTCCAATAGGTACCGAAGGGCAGGCAGATTCAAGGTCAGGGCAGGCAGGATGATCAGGCAGGCGGGAAAGTAGTCCAGAGTCAGGCAGTGGTCAAAACCGGGAAGACTAGCAAAAGAGAATAGAAAAGGAGTACAGGGAAAAACACGCTGGTTGACTTGACTAAACGTACAAGACGAACTGGCACAGAGAGACAGGAAACACAGGGATAAATACACTGGGGGAAATAAGCGACACCTGGAGGGGGTGGAGACAATCACAGGGACAGGTGAAACAGATCAGGGCGTGACAGTAATTGTCTGATTGGGAAATACCATTGTTTATGAAATGACAGTGCCAAATTATTTACATTTGGCATTGGACGTTTTATTGAGTACAGGCAGTAATAAAGTCGTATAGGGAGTCTCATCAGATCAGATGTTATGAGCAAGCCAGAGCCATCTGTGGAAAGAGCACAAGTAGAACAAAGATATATAGTACCAGTTAAAAGTTTGGACTCACCTACTCATTTAAGGGTTTTTCTTCATCCTCCACAATCACCCAACCTCAACCCAATTGAGATGAGTTGGACCGCAGAGTGAAGGAAAAGAAGCAAACAAGTGCTCAGCATATGTGGGAACTCCTTCAAGACCGTTGGAAAAGCATTCCAGGTGAGGCTGGTTGAGAGAATGCTAAGAGTGTGCGAAGCTGTCCTCAAGGCAAAGGGTGGCTAATTTGAAGAATCTAAAACATAAACATAAAACATATTTTGGTTATTTCATAGTTTTGATGTACTACAATGTAGAAAATAGTACAAATAATGAAAAACCCTTGAATGAGGAGGTGTGTCCAAACTTTTGACTGGTGCTGTATGTGCAAACAGATTAAATGAATCAATCAACAACATAGAATTCCACCTAAAACAATGACATGAGCTCTGTCCCAGTTAATCTCAGCTGAACCTCTGACTTCCCCCCTAATCGCATCCTTCTCAAAGCCCATTGGAGGTCTAAGGGGAGGAACCTTGGGCCATCCACTCTGATGGGGTTTTAGAAGGAGGCACAGATAAAGGATGCAAGGAATCGAGGAAAGATTAAAGGGCACGGAGCTGTTGCATGTTTGCCTCAATATGAAATGGGTCTGAGCAGAGGTAAACAAATCCGCACCGTTCGTATTATTGAGCCATAAGAAACCTTCCTCAGACCTTTAGTTAAGAAACACATACATGAGCATACAGTATGTTTAAAGATGTTAAGCAGTCATACATGACTTCTGGGAGTGCTGTTGAATCAGAACTGACAAGTTAAAGATGAAGTTACAGCAGTTGTCTGTGGAGACGGTCTGGCTGTTCTCCAAACAGCTGTAATYCTGGAACGTGTCCCAGGCACTGCTGGTGGCCACGTCACCTCCCTCAGAACCAGCAAAGATCTCCAGGTTCTTACAGTGGGGCATCAGCACAATCTATAGACAGGACAGAAATATACAGAGGATGGAATTAGATTGAGTAGAGTAGAATGCTGAATCCCGATTGAAAATCGTCAATGCACGATTTACGCAAACGACCCAGTTGTGTCTCGGTGTAAAACAGTGTGTGTGGGTGGGAACTAACTGACTTGATCAGTGTGTATGGGGACTGGACATCACAGAGTGCAGAGTGGAGGGGCAAGCTCAGATGAACAGTGTAGTCCATCCTGCCTCAAAACACTGGTCTGGGGAGCACCACATACCTAAGGAGACGAGCGAGAGAGGGATGTCACAAAACACGCAGCAAAATCACACATAAGAGAAGTGTGTGAAAACAAAACACAGGCATGTAATAGAGGGTGTATACGGACTCAGAGTAGACTCATATACACAAAACGTATATCCTACACTGTACACACACACACACTTGCATATACAGACCCATTACTCACTCGCTCACGCGCAGCAAACATACACACAGAGAGAGACTAGGTGTGTGTTTACAGTGATCCAGGGTGAAGAAATAGTATCTGGTTGTCATCATCAGGCATGGTGTTGGCACAGCGGCTGTTTGTTGAGATCACACCGGGACGCATAACTGTCATCAACACCTCTTCCCACTGGTCCGGTAACTACGCCAACAGAACAGGTACATCCCGTACACATTGGAGTTTGATACCCCTGGTCAGGACTCCACTGAGGAAGGTGGAGTGATACATATAGTAAATGTAAAATTGTTAACCAGAACGAGGACTCATCTTTATGTCTGTGCCATAATAGTGTCTGTGACAGCATGGGCAGCACCGTCGAGGCTACAACCCATAAGAATTCCCACCCAGTTGACTGTCAGCGAGAAATCATTTTCAAAAAACAAAAGGTGATATTGATACACTCTTTCATAGGGTTAGGGTTAGTGTTCCCACATGGCCGTATCTTCATATTCCAGTTTACGGAAAACAGACGGAAGACAGAGGCGAACACCTGTGTGTAAGCGGAAGGGTAAGGAAGTGTAGCGGAAGTCAAGTGTAGTTTCGTCCGATGTATGGACCTGTGCAAAACTGCCACAGTAAGTATTTTATTTTTTTTATTTGAAAGATTCTTTCTATCTGATGAAAGATAAGGGTTTCGAAAGCCGTATCGCAAGCGATGATTATTGGCTTTTGTAAATGTTACAATAGAGCATTGGAATTGTAGTTCACTTGAGCCAGTAGTGGGCGAAGCAAACTGCTGAAAACTGTAGGGAGAATGCAAAACGCCAACTAGAGTTTTCGAGAGCTAGGCTAAGCTATTGCACGAACACCCAATGATATTTTTATTTTTATTATTCAGGACACAGCGTAGTACGTTCAAAAAAATGTTAGGCTAAACAAAAAGACACTTAAGACTGTAGGGTAGAGTAGACAATCACTCGTTTTTATGATACTGTAGGGTAGAGTAGACCATCACTAGTTGTTATGATACTGTAGGGTAGAGTAGACCATCACTAGTTGTTATGATAACTCAGGGCAAGAGTAGACATCACTAGTTTGTTATGATACTGTAGGGTAGAGTAGACCATCACTAGTTTGTTATGATACTGTACGGTAGAGTAGACCATCACTAGTTGTTATGATACTGCAGGGTAGAGTAGACCATCACTAGTTGTTATGATACTGCAGGGTAGAGTAGACCATCACTAGTTGTTATGATACTGTACGGTAGAGTAACCATCACTAGTTGTTATGATACTGCAGGGTAGAGTAGACCATCACTAGTTGTTATGATACTGTACGGTAGAGTGAACCATCACTAGTTGTTATGATACTGTAGGGTAGAGTAGACCATCACTAGTTGTTATGATACTGTAGGGTAGAGTAGACCATCACTAGTTGTTATTGATACTGCGGGTAGGTAGACCATCACTAGTTTTATGATACTGTAGGGTAGAGTAGACCATCCTAGTTGTTATGATACTGCAGGGTAGAGTAGACCATCACTAGTTGTTATGATACTGTAGGGTAGAGTAGACCATCACTAGTTGTTATGATACTGCAGGGTAGCGTAGACAATCACTAGTTCTTTGATACTGTAGGGTAGAGTAGACCATCACTAGTTGTTATGATACTGTACGGTAGAGTAGACCATCACTAGTTGTTATGATACTGTAGGTAGAGTAGACCATCACTAGTTGTTATGATACTGTAGGGTAGAGTAGACCATCACTAGTTGTTATGATACTGCAGGGTAGCGTAGACCATCACTAGTTCTTATGATACTGCAGGGTAGAGTAGCCCATCACTAGTTGTTATGATACTGTAGGGTAGAGTAGACCATCACTAGTTGTTATGATACTGTACAGTTGAGTAGACCATTTCAGTTGCTATGATACTGTAGGGTAGCGTAGACATCACTAGTTGTTATGATACTGTAGGGTAGAGTAGACCATCACTAGTTGTTATGATACTGCAGGGTAGCGTAGACCATCACTAGTTTTATGATACTGCAGGGTAGAGTAGACCATCACTAGTTGTTATGATACTTTAGGTAGCGTAGACCATCACTAGTTGTTATGATACTGCAGGGTAGCGTAGACCATCACTAGTTCTTATGATACTGCAGGGTAGCGTAGACCATCACTAGTTGTTATGATACTGCAGGGTAGCGTAGACCATCACTAGTTCTTATGATACTGCAGGGTAGCGTAGACCATCACTAGTTGTTATGATACTGCAGGGTAGCGTAGACCATCACTAGTTCTTATGATACTGCAGGGTAGCGTAGACCATCACTAGTTGTTATGATACTGTAGGGTAGAGTAGACCATCACTAGTTGTTATGATACTGCAGGGTAGCGTAGACCATCACTAGTTCTTATGATACTGCAGGGTAGAGTAGACCATCACTAGTTGTTATGATACTGCAGGGTAGAGTAGACCATCACTAGTTGTTATGATACTGCAGGTAGAGTAGACCATCACTAGTTGTTATGATACTGCAGGGTAGAGTAGACCATCACTAGTTGTTATGATACTCCAGCGTAGAGTAGACCATCACTAGTTGTTATGATACTCCAGCGTAGAGTAGACCATCACTAGTTGTTATGATACTGTACGGTAGAGTTGTCACGATCGTGTGGAAGAGATTCGGACCAAAACGCAGCATGAGGAAAATAAGCCATCTTCTTTTTATAAATGACCGAAGATGAACATGAAACGAAAACACTTACAAACTACCAAAACAACAAACGATCGTGAAGCTAAATAACGTAGTACACACACATGCTACAAACGTTGTACATAGACAATTCCCCACAACAAACTAAAGCCTATGGCTACCTTAAATATGGCTCCCAATCAGAGACAACAGAAACCAGCTGTCTCTAATTGGGAACCCATTCAGGCAACCATAGACTTTCTAGACAACTACACAAACATAGACACAGCTAGACAACTATACTAAACATAAAGCCAACTACTCTAAATAAACCCCCTAAACCTTACAATCACCCTGGACACTACAAAACCCACATAATACCCATGTCACACCCTGACCTAACTAAAATAATAAAGAAAACAAAGAATACTAAGGCCAGGGCGTGACAAGAGTAGACCATCACTAGTTGTTATGATACTGCAGGGTAGCGTAGACAATCACTAGTTCTTATGATACTGAAGGTAGAGTAGACATCAACTAGTGTTTATGATACTGTAGGGTAGAGTAGACCATCACTAGTTGTTATGATACTGTACAGTTGAGTAGACCATTTCCAGTTGCTATGATACTGTAGGGTAGAGTAGACCAGAGGTTCCCAAACTTTTTCGCTCAGGTCCCCGTTCCAGCACTGGGGAACATTCCATCAGCGCAACGGGCACAAGCACTGTTCATGACACAAACCTCATGTTTTTGGAGAGGTTTAAAGCTTATTTCCTGCAATTCTATACATTTTGTCATGTCTAATGTGTAGTCATGGGATATTTGAGTGACTCAAACACTACAAAAAAATCCTAGCTAGAAATTGTTAGCTGACATGGGCTAGATGATCTGGACATTTCTGACAAGGTATACATATCTTTCTAAGGTTTGTAATAATTGACATTAAAAAATGTTTTTGGGGGGCGCGGACCATCACCAGTTATTGTAATGTAGGATAGAGTAGATCATCACCGATTATTATACTGTAGGGTAGAATAGACCATAACCTGCATCATTTGGATGCACTATAAAGAGCATATGTTTCTCTGCCCTACATATGAATTCTAAACCCACTGGTTCTTATTTTCTAGCCATTGTTAGTGAGCACATCAACTGAGATGGCACCTGTTTATACAGCATTAAAACCTTCTTGGAGGGTAATTGGAGCTTGATAACCATGGACTACCTGCATTGTATAGGGAATAGGGTGTGTTTGGGACACAACCCCACCATTGAGTTTATGAGAATAGGAACCTAGGTGCAATTACATAGGCGGAGTACTTTAACATTGCTGGAAAATAAATCTGTCAGCTGAAAAGGCAGAGATACCGTAGCATTGAAAACCTAAAAGAAATCATTCATCAGAAACCCAATCTAAATTGTATCTCCCTTTGCTGATTTCATCTGTGGTACGTGGAATGACAAACAACGGTGAGTCCTTGTGAGTTACTGCATGATTATGGGCCATAGCCACAGCACTGATATGCCTGTCTGTCTAGGCCCCAGCACTTGAATACAGCACTGAACAATGAAACTGTCAGGCAGGTCTGATATTACCAGCTGTATGACATGTGGTGGTGGCATATCTCATGTAGCAACCACAAGTCATATGGAGGCATGTTATTTTACACTGCACTGTCTCCAGCTAGTCTGCATGGGCCAGCTTACAGTAATCAGATAAGATAATGGTGTGTGGAGCGCTTTGGGGTTGACTGGGTGTACCATTCTGGATGGTGGGAGAGAGGGTTGGAGTTGGGGTGTGTGTTTCTACACGCGTTTCTTGTTTCTTGTATGCGTGTGTGTATGCCTAACCGTACCATGTGTGTGTGTGTGTGTGTGTGTGTGTGAGAACCTGACCCACTCACTGTGCATGATCTAACTCACAGTGTCAAGCAGCAGAGCCTGGTGTCTGATCTGGAGACACGGCGGATGTTTATAAAGCTGCCAGGCGCAGTGCATCATTCAGGGTGCATTATCGGAACTATTTAATTGGCTAGGAGGTGGGCCTCAGAGGAGGTTCACTGAGAGGCTAGCAGTCTCCAGCATTGTACCAGCTTCTATTTCACTGCAGTCTGATGAGGGGGGCAGTCTACAGTACCTCCCTGCTGCCTGTCACTCTATAACACACACACACACACACACACACACACACACACACACACACACACACACACACACACACACACACACACACAGCTTTTCTATCCTTCCAGAGCATTGCCTTTTATTACCTAGTAACCACATGCTGGTGCTGCGTTTTCCCATGCTGTCATGCTTCACTCTCTAATGACTTTATCTGGTTACGCAACACGCTTCATAATGTTTCCAAGTTTCATTCATCTGCGATCTTGGCTTAGCTACTGTATATGTTACTATGGAGACCAATGCTAATTGTTACAGTAATGCATATAACTGCATTGGATAAAACAGGAAAGGAAACATTTACAATCTGCATCATGCTTATGACCTACAGATTTATTCAATATAATTATCTATCATACAGTCTCTTCCAACATTTCAAAAAGCAACCTCAGAGGACATAAGGTACTACAGAGGACATACGATTGGTGAAAATTCTGAATCATCTCTCATCTTTTGTAGGTTGTGATTCCTGGGGCCTAAGGAGGTTCGAACCAACCCCACACTATCCCAGAGGTAGAGGAATGTTTTGGGGCACACGTCTCCCAGCTGCAGGCGAGAACCATGTCCAGTCCTCCCCTCCCTTCCCTTCCGCTCCACTCCAAACAACAGTCTTAGGGACACCAGCACCTGAAGGAGCCCGAGCCGTCGATATGTTCACACATACATCCCCTTCACCACCTCCACTCTACTACCTCCTTCCGCTCTCCCCCTTTCAACTTTCAACCAATGTGTTTAATTTCTGATATCAAATATCCCTCCTCCCCTGGTCCTCTATGTAGCTACTAGCCAGCTACCTGATCTCTCCGCCTTCTCTGTCCCAGTAAGAGGGYCTAGAGGGATAAACTGTGTGATTAAGCAAGCCATGCTTTCTACAAGAGAAGCGGGGCAGCAGATGTTCTCATAAAAAAATGCAGCAGCGTTTGCAGCGAGACTCATTTTCAGCCAGAGCCAGGAGAGCCGGGCCTACTCTTTAAAGATTTTCATTTTCGAGAGAGTGGAGAGTTGAGTCACCCCCACGAGCCAAGCAAAGTTGCAATGGCTACCACTTCTGAGAGAAAGACCAAGAAAATGAATTACTGAGACAACATTTCCTCTAATCTTGAGATATTCCGTTTTTTCCATGGCAAAAGATCTCCCTAACCTCGGTGTTAAGAATTTTGCTGTATAAACTTGTGAATTGCTAGTTTTTCAGTGTTTGGTAATTACTTTGAAAAAGTATCCACGGGACGACAGAGCTAGAATATCACAGTTTGTTAGGGACCTCATGGAATATGAACTTATAGCATGGATCCTCAACTAGATTCACCCGCGGGATGATTCTTTCTTGAGCGAATGGTCAGGGGGCCGGAACATAATTACAAATAATTTGTATACTGCAAATTGACCGCAAGAATCCCAAACAGATATAGGCCAAACAGACGAAAACATAATAATTCCAAACCTGGCTCACGATCACATATATCTCTCTATTATGTGTGGTAATACTTAGGAACAGATTTCCAAAATGAAAATCACTTGGAGCTGATTTTCTGGTGTTTCTTCTGTCGTTTATGTCCACTAATAAAAATATAGAAAAAACTTGGGGGGCCAAATAAAATCACCAGCGAGCCAGTTTGCAAACCCTGGCTTATAGGAGCAGTAGTAAAGAGCACACGCCTGCCTTGGAGCATTCTGGCCTTTTCTGATGAAATATACAGTACCAGTCAAATGTTTGGACACAGATACTCATTCCAGGGTTTTTCTTTATTTTGACTATTTTCTGTAAAAAAAAGTGTAATTATAGTGAAGCCATCAAAACTATGAAATAACACACATGGAATCATGTAGTACCCCAAAAAATATATTTTATATTTGAGATTCTTCAAATAGCCACCCTTTGCCTTGATGACAGCTTTGCAAACTCTTGGAATTCTCTCATCCAGCTTCATGAGGTAGTCACCTGGAATGCATTTCAATTAAGTCCATATTATGGCGAGAACAGCTCAAATAAGCAAAGAGAAACAACAGTCCATCATTACTTTAAGACATGAAGGTCAGTCAATCCAGGAACATTTCAAGAACTTTGAAAGTTTCTTAAAGTTTAGTCACTAAAACCATCAAGCGCTATGATGAAACTGGCTCTCAGGAGGATCGCCACAGGGAAGGAAGACCCAGAGTTACCTCTGCTGCAGAGTTCATTAGATTTAACAGCCTCAGAAATTGCAGCCCAAAGAAATGCTTCACAGAGTTCAAGTAACAGATACATCTCAACATCAACTATTCAGAGGAGACTGTGTGAATCAGGCCTTCATGGTCGAATTGCTGCAAAGAAACCACTACTAAATGACACCAAGAAACATGGGCTTGGGACAAGAAACACGAGCAATGGACATCAGACCGGTGAAATCTGAAATGAGTCCAAATTTGAGATTTTTGGTTCCAACCACCATGTCTTTGTGAGACGCAAAATGTGGTTCTCCGCATGTGTAGTTCCCACCATGAAGCACAGAGGAGGAGGTGTGATGGTGTGCAAGCCCCCCGAACCTAGCATTGAGGAGCCCATGCAGCTGGGATGCACACGTCTGAGCTCACAGGTGCGTGACAGACGCATGCGCGAACGCTGCTGCCTCTGCTGCGGAGGTATCGGCCATCTCCGTGCTACATGCCCAGAGCTGACAGGAAATGCCAGGGCTCGCCAGGACAAGATGAGACCCTGACGAGCTGTGCAGTTACCTCCCGGCTACCCAGTCACAGTCTGTCACTACCCACAACCCTACCCTGGGACAACTGTCAGCACCAGATTCAAGCCTTCGTGGACTCCGAGGCCGCAGATAATTTCGTTGGTCAGGACCAACAGAGAATTCCAAATCCCCTGCGTGAAGTGTCCCGTCCCTCTGCAGAGTCAAGCCCTAGATGGACGGCCCATTGGCTCCGTTCAGGTGGAATATCAGACCAAGCCCCTTCTACTGCAGGTTGGGTTGAACCACTCAGAGACTCTTAGTTTTCTTTTGATCACTGCTCCCAAAACCCCCCCTTATCCTAGGGTACCCCTGGTTAGCGCTACATAACCCACTATTCTCCTGGTCCATGGACACCTATTAGACTGGAGTAAGGACTGCCAGATTAAATGTCTAAGACCCCGACCAAGAGCCTCACCGTGTCCTCTTGCATCCATTGAAGACCAAGACTTCTCTGCTCTCCTTCGCGACTACTTCGCCCTCCCGGAGGCCTTCAGTAAGGCGCAAGCTGCCACCCTTTACCCCATCATCAATACAACTGTGCCATAGAACTCCTACCCGGCTCCACAACTCCCCGGGGCCATCTGTACTCCTTCTAGACCCCTGAAGAAGCGGTCATGGATAATTACATCCCGGAGTCGCTGGAGGCAGGTTTCATTCCTCCTTCTACATCCCCAGCTGGTGCAG
Organism: Salvelinus sp. IW2-2015; assembly: GCF_002910315.2. Classification (NCBI taxonomy): domain Eukaryota; kingdom Metazoa; phylum Chordata; class Actinopteri; order Salmoniformes; family Salmonidae; genus Salvelinus; species Salvelinus sp. IW2-2015. The sequence goes on along the minus strand of NW_019942514.1, from coordinate 4,782,302 downwards.
GCTTCTTCTTCATGGGTAAGAAGGATGGAGGCCTGCGTCCTTGCATCGATTACAGAGGGCTGAACCGGATCACAATCAAGAATCGTTATCCCCTATCCCTGATGTCCGGCGCCTTGGAGATGGCCCGAGGGGCCCAATTCTTCACCAAACTAGACCTCCGCAACGCTTACAATCTGGTGAGAATCAGGGAGGGAGATGAGTGGAAAACTGCCTTTAACACCCCTAGTGGTCACTATGAGTATTTAGTCATGCCCTTTGGATTATTTAACTCACTGGCAGTCTTTCAAGCATTGGTCATTGACACTCTTAGGGATATGTTGAATCGGTTCATCTTTGTTTACCTCGACGACATCCTGATTTTCACAAAACCCTTCCGAAATCAGAAAGCAGACGCCCTGTCCCGCCAACACGATGTCTCTAARGAGGATAGGCACTCCGAGCCCATCATCTCCAGCTCTGGCATTGTGGCCCCTGTGATATGGAGTATTAAGACCACGGTCCGACAAGCTCAGATCCGAGAACCTGACCCCGGCGGGGGACCCACTAACAGACTTTACGTTCCYCGATCAGCCTGTTCCCGAGTACTACAATGGGGTAACTCCTCTAAATTAACTGGGCATCCAGGGGTTAATTGGACACCGGAGTTCCTGAGGTGGAGATTCTGGTGGCAAAACATGATTGAGGATGTGAGATCATTTGTTGCGGCCTGTTCCACCTGTGCCCAAAGCAAGTCCTCGCGATAGCGACCGGCTGGGTTGCTCCAACCTCTGCCCATCCCCAGCCGGCTCTGGTCCCACCTGTCCATAGACTTTATCACAGGGTTACCTCCATCCCAGCCCATTTCTCCAAGGCGGCCCATTTCATTGCCTTACATGATTATCCATGTCTTTCGATTACACGGACTGCCCCAGGACATTGTCTCGGATCGTGGTCCCCAGTTCGTCGCACGCAATTGGAAAGCCTTGTGCTCCCTGTTGGGGGCGTCAGTGAGTCTCTCCTCGGGATTCCACCCACAGTTGAATGGGCAAACGGAGCTGTTTCGTCTCCACCCAGGCCAGCAAATGGAGCAAGTACTCACAACACACTGCTGAACTCGCCCCCCCCCCCCCCCTTGTTTCCTGAACGAAAACCGAAGCGGGGGTGCCATCAGCTGAGGCTTTCCTTCAACAATGTCGCCGCACTTGGATCAGAGCGCGATCCTCCTTGCTCTAATCCTCTGCCCGACACCAACACCAGGCAAACCGGCCCCGAAGTCCTCTTCGGTTTCTCAGTAAAGTATTATGTTTATCCTTAACCTCTGATTTTTGTCTGGTCTCTTCTCTGCATTTGGGTCCAACCTTACCACGTCACAATCTGGTTTGTGCTTATTGGGACTATCATTTGTTTTTCAACAGGACCTCCAGGCCGTGTAAGGGCTATTTGACCAAGAAGGAGAGTGATGGAGTGCTGCATCAGATGACCTGGCCTCCACAATCACCCGACCTCAACCCAATTGAGATGGTTTGGGAGGAGTTAGACCGTAGAGTGACGGAAAAGCAGCCAACAAGTGCTCAGCATATGTGGGAACTCCTTCAAGACTGTTGGAAAAGCATTCCTCATGAAGCTGGTTGAGAGAATGCCAAGAGTCTGCAAAGCTGTCATCAAGGCAAAGGGTGGCTACTTTGAAGAATCTAAAATCAAAAATATATTTTGATTTGTTCAACACTTTTGTTGGTTACATCATGATTCCATATGTGCTATTTCATAGTTTTGATGTCTTCACTATTATTCTACAGTGTAGAAAATAGCAAAAATAAAGAAAAACCCTTGAATAAGAGGGTCCAAACTTCTGACTGGTACTGTATATTTAGAAATGTATGCAGATATGAATGCTTTTATTTTTCTAGGATAGCCTAGTCACAACATGAAATGTCTTAGGCTAGGTTTTTCTGCTGAATTCTCAAGTCCCCCAATTGAGCACATTTCCATCCTTTTATTCAAACTAAGCTGAAGTGCCTTTAAATTCCTATCTAACATGTACATAACAATGCAGAATAGAAGTCATGTGTAGCCCTTAATTCTGAGGACAGATGCACCAATGAACCGCTCTGGAGGGCAACTGGCTAATAGAACTGGCGGTATCCATCACAGACTAGTCTAAACGCTTACTGGACTTAAACCTCGGCTAAACCAGGGGAGCTGGAGGGGGATAAGCGCAGTCATTACATATTGTCAACAAAAGATACAGTTTTGCTCATAATACCTTAGTGTCTTCCATGTCTTAGTGGAGCTAAAGGGGGATTTGGAGGGCTGAATGAACACTCTCTGTCTTTCCTCAAGCGGACGCTGGACTGGGGGTGTGGCAGGGTGTGTTTGGGGGGGACTGATAGATTGCAGTCCTCACCTCTGGAGTTGACCCACCCCTCCCCAACACACTACTCTTCCAACGAGGAAGTGAAACCTGCCATAACCCGTATCACCCCACACACGCAAGCGCACACAGGCCCACACACACACCCACAAACACACGCACACCCCACCCCCCACACACACAGAGGTGATTTAACATGACAAATGTGCATAACAGTGTTCCCTTCTCTTTGACATTGGTGGCCGTACACCAGAGAGGGTCAGAAATGTTATTTTATTTTATTTGTGTCAGAACATTTCCTGAGATGTTCGAGCAGGGAAAACAAACTGTGCATTATGCCAATGTCTCGCCCTTACACATACTGTAGTTGGCAGATAATGAGAGGGACTGACTGCGCTGGGACACCATGTTAAAGTTCCACTCTTGGCTACTCAAACTGTTCAGATAGGAGCTTCCTGTTGTTCTAATGAAAAATGCCATGATTATAGAGAAGCCTATGTCATTTCTATGCAGTTGTTATTAGTTTTCTTTTCATATCTTTCTTTTTTTCTTTTTTTTGTCTCTGTGGCAGATTTGAGCACTTGTATAAAAAAGGACACAGTTATCTTCATAAAGCCATGCTCACTTCACACTAATAGCAAAAAATTGCTGGTTACTGTTGCGAAACGCCCGATAACTCATCAACTTTTGGAGTAAACAAAGAGCGTAATGACTACACAGATGTGTTAATGAGTTGGTGTGCGACTTTCCCGCCCACGATGAAGATGCATCAGTGTCATTACCCATGAGTCTCGGGGAGCAGGCCACACCGAGATCTCCCCTAACGATCACTTCATATCAGGAAGAGTGTGTACCACGCACACACACACACACACACACAACACACACTGAGATTTATGAAATATCCCACACACAAGCACATTCTCCATGATGCTCTCTAATGATTTACTACAGCAATATGTGGTGGGAAATATTGCCAGGCATTTTACATAATTTACTCTATTGCTCTTAAAAATGGGTGTTGATGTCACCGGGTAGATTATTGGAGAGGAGGTAGTTAATTAGGCTTAGCCTTTGCTCTGTTGCTCTCGATTTCTGAAACGTATATAGTCTATAAAACAAATGGCTGTTGTTAAGAACAGATTGCATTGGTAAACCAAACGTTGTTTGTAACACTCGGAGGCAAGCAGAATTCTGACATAAAAAGAGCAATAACCTGCATGTTACAGAGATTTATGCATCCTTGCTGTTTCGGCTTTGTACATTCTGGATATTGCCAGGTAGTAAATTAAAGGAATGCCATTTGGAAAAGATTGTGCCTCCTTCTGCCATATGCACATACACACACAGAGAAATGTATGTGTGCATGGCCTCTCGCTCTCCCTCTCACTTTGCACACACGCACGCACACCACAAAAAAATACAGAAACTCTCACACCCACACCGACCATTCTCTTCTACCCCTTACCACAATATTCTTATTTTTTTATGGGCAAAACCTGTGAATCCAGTTTGGGACTACTTTTTCACAATCCAGAGTTCAGTCTCTTTAATGACATCACAAAGATTGGTTTCACTTTCACACAACCTGGAAAACTGCTCATCGCTCACGCAAGCCTGGGAGAGAAACAATGAATGAATGACAGTCTTCTGACTAGGTTTTAGGGGGTTAGCGTAATGCTCTGACTAGGTTTCAGGGGGTCAACATAATGAGAGAAGTGTTGTCTCTCCCCCCCCGGGTGACTGTGCTTTACTGATGGAGTGATAAGCCTGGAATAACTAATGGCAGGAGAGAGTGAGTTAGAGTGAAGTGCAGGCACACTGTGATCCATTTATATGCATGTTAATAATGGATCCTCGTCAGGCTTCAGGACGGGCGGGAAGAACTCTCTCTCTCCTCCATCCATCATTAAGATGTGACTTTCCTGTCCTGCTCATCACTGCATCATTACTCTTTATGCACTATCGTGGAGGCCCAAAATACTATCTCCAATCATTTAAAATCAAATGAAATAATTTATTTTCTTTTATCCGTTTTTTTTTCCCGTTCCCTTCTTCATATTCTGGATCTAAGTGGGACGAAGTGGGACGTGTGTTTTGAAAGTCAGCAAGCTTTATCGACAGTATAACTCAGATCAGCAATGGCTTTGAGAATGACTTTTCTTCTACAGTAATGAGACTTGAAACTCCACAACAGAGTATGAGATCACTGATGTTGCTCTGGGCTCCCACTGTACAGTAAATGTCAGGCATGTGTTTCGCCGAGGTTGGCCCCCCTTGGAGTAGTTCAGTGGTTGTGGAGTTGGGGTTGAGGTTAAGGTTGCAGGTCTCCAGTGGCTCTCGAGGCCGTGTCAAAACCTCAGACCTTAGCTATAGAACACTGTGGAAGGGGGTCTGGCTTCTGACCAATGAGTGAGTGCACTGAGGCCCCTTTACTTTATAGAATGCCACATTTCAAACCAACACAGCATAACCACACCAGGCCCTCTCCAAATGAAGAAAGTAAAGCTTGACCTCTCTGGATGGAATGGGCATAGTTTGCGGGTGATATGGAGCGTCTATATTGTTTTATAAACCTGGGCTATGGGCATATACAGTATACTGTACATGCATGCACACGCACGCACTCACGCACACACACACACACTAACACACACACTCACCTATACACTCCTCACACACATGCCCACACTACAACACATGCATAAAGCAGACTGTGCGAGGGCTGGCTGGGCAGCTGGCCGGTATTAAATTGGATCCCTGGGTTCCCCACTGTTCAATGGGAGTTAAAGCCATATTAAAGGGATCTCTTGCAGTCCCACAGCAGTGGGAGAGCATGGACAGAGGCCAAGGTAAGCAGTAATGTGCCAGCCACACCCCTGGAGGAGCGCATCTGCTCATGCTCTTTACCATGGCTTCTTTATGCTAACATGACATATACGGCCCGGTACATACTGTACCGTACGCACGCCCATGCCCAGGTTATATGTGCCAATACCCACATAGCAATAGCGCTCTAGCGGTTCTACCTCAGTAGTATCATTAAAGTTAACTAAGTACATGTCCTATTACATGCATCAGTGGGCAGAGAGAGGCCCTTCTTTGAGTTATATGTCTGCAGATAAATGTTCGGGCTGCATTGTTTGTTTGGATTTCATTCCAATTTGGAGGTATTCCTCCTTTCTCCTTGAATTTCTGTCGGATGGTACTCTCTATCTCTGCGTGTGTGTGTGTGTGTGTGTTACTTACGAAAGAAAAAAAACACGTCACATTTGCATTTTCACATGTGAAATAGCTGTGTTCACATGTTGAGCTTAAATTTCACATTTGAAACCATAGAGTTCACGTGTTAACACCACTTTTGCACAAAAGGTGAAAAACATGCTTTCACCTCACGTCAATTGCAGTTTCACATGTACAGTATGAATCGGATATGCAGATTCACATGTGAAAAACACAGCACCCTGCACCCCACTGCTGGTTTGCCTTTGAAGCTAAGCATGGTCGGTCCCTGGATGGGAGACCAGATGTAGCAGGAAGTGGTAAAACAAAATATATAATTTGCGAAGAAAAAAAATAATGTGAGAAAAAAATTTCTGAAGGAAAAACACGTGAAAGATTAACATGTGATACTTCGCACGTTTCGGATAACCACGTGTTATGTTTTTACATGTGATTTTTTTTGTAAGGGTGTGTGTGTGTGTGCGTGTATGGGAATGTATGGGAATGTGTGTGTGTGTGTACTGGAAATCCAGTGTGGTGCGGACTGCGTGGGCAGCTGTTTTATGTGCCTCTCGTTTTTATCATCAGCAGCTTGTACTTCCTCCAATCACATCAAGCTACCAGAGCAGTCATGCCTGCAGAGAGAGAGGAGGGAGAATGTTTGCCAAACCATCTCGCCATATCTGCCACATCAAAGCACCACCGTTGAATTCTGTCAAAACAAATATGGCAGCCATAATTTCTGAGGTAGCTGATGAAAATAAAATAAAAAATCTAATAAAAGAACAGACTGTCTCTTCATGGACTTCAAGAAAGAGGGAAAACGCCTGAATGAACGATAATTTCTTCCATGAACAGTCTAACCCGGTTAGTGTGAGAGGGAGAAGGTGTGAGGCGGCTGGAGGAGGGGCCTGGGAGACCAAGGCAGGGATAATGGGAAGAAGTCGAAGAATTTAGGTTTGCCATGTTAGTCTGATTATTTTCCTCACAAAGCTAATTAACTGCCATAGCCTTAGTACCCTCTTTATTTCCTAGACCCCCCCCCCTCTCTCCCCTCCCCCCACACACCCCAACATCCCTCCCATCCCCACTTCCTTTCTCTCCCTCCCTTCACACCAGCATCAGCACTCGTTGCTGTCATGTGGAAATTGATGGAGGGCCCACTGATTGTCTGTTTGGTCCCAAGGTGCCTTTCCTCACTACACAGACATCCCTTCCGAATTCCTCCTGGCTTCCAGTTGATTACAATAAATCAATCAGGCCGGGTCAGACATCCTCCGGCTTGGGGGTAAGCAACGCAGGGGGAGCAAAGGGAGGGGGCGGGGCGTTCCTGGGACCCTCTTGACCCTCCTGGACCACTCTCGTTTCCACGGTGAGACCTTCATTAAGGGCCAGATCAGTGCCAGGAGCAAAATAGGGTAAAATAGGGAACTGTGGGGCTCTGCTTTCCTCAATTCCCACTTCTCGTGGCCTTATTGGACTCTCTTCTTAGGACTAAACCAGACAGGCAGGCTGGGGTCAGAGCAACAGCAGCAAAATGCAATAATGCTATTCCTTTTCCCTGTCCAGGAGAGATAATGCTGGAGATGTGATCAGGGTAATCAGGGAAAAGCAGGAGCCAAATCAATAGGAGCCTAGCTTATTTGCTCCACATGCTTTTGAAGGTGAATCCTAGCCTTGCTACATAAATTGGACTAATTGAACAGCATGCTCGGGAAACAAGCCCTTTAAAAAGCATGTCAATGTCATCGTGATCCTTGAATATCATCCAGCAACACCAACAGAGGAGGAGAATAAGATGCCATGAAACTGAATTGGAAAATGGTATGGAAGCAATATATTTGGGATTAAGGTGGATTGGATCCTAGAAAATCCCTTCATTCAGATATGTCAACATCTAATATCCATAAACTACACTGTACCACAACATCGTCATGCATGGCGCACAAATGATTGCGGACTATGCATCTACAGCAGGGTTCTCCAACCTTTTCTAGCATGAGAGCCACTTTTAAATTGTGAAACATGTTACTCCTAAAAATGTTCCTAGCGCTTTCTTTGTATTTTCCAGAATTCTGTTTTATACTCTCAAAATTGCAATTATTCACGGGGAAACAATGAAATTGCTTGTTCTGTGCCCATGTCAAGGCTTAAATCACATCAGGAGAACATTTTTGAGGGCTGAAATGTTCGCAGAAACAAGCTTTTAAATGATGTATGACACTGTTGTATTTTCATGAATGTTAAACATTACGATTTCTGTATTTAGAATTTCGCGCTCAGCAATTTCACRGGATGTTGTCGAGATGGGGCGCTAGCGTCTCACTTAGCCCAAAGAGGTTATTAAATCACATCAGAAGAGCATTTGTTAGGGCTGAAATGTTAGCAGATACTGTGTTACATTTGGCTTTTTAAGCCAATTGTGGCTAACGTGTATTTGATTGTTTAGTAGCCGGGAACTTGAGGTGTCTGATTCTGCTGAGATTTGTTTTTTAACAGTTTGCGGTGGAACACGTGAACAAATGTACTTTCACAATTGTTTGGGAAGCTTCTCATAGGTGGGCTGCGAGCTACTGGTATTGTAGCTCGTGATCGACCTGTTGGAGACCCTTGATCTACAGTGTGTGTACATATCTTTTTGTGGACTGAAGAAGCCTATCCAGTGACAGTGATACATTTCATCGACACTGACAACAAATTAAAAACACACCCATGAGACTCCCACCGTTCAAGAATTAGCCGTATTATCCAAGAAATGGGGCCTGCCCAACACAAAACAATCTATCAAAGTAAATGAGCCTGCTATTCACAAATATGGCACGATAGCCACCCCGTACAACACCATGGTATTATCCAGCAGTCCAATCAGTTTGAGGGAGATCCTACTAAAGAGGCTCATCCAATCTCCAGTCTCAGGGGAAGGAGAGAGAAAGCCCCCAAGAGCACCCGAGTCTTAGTCTTCTTGCTCTGGGCTTATTAATACGTTTGGTAGTAATGGCCAGAACAACAGTAGGTTTTAACCCTGTTAGCAGAGTGGGATGTCTGCAGCTCGACGTGTTAGAGCTCTGTGATGGGGAGTGGTGTCTGAGGAATTAAAAGATCTGGGCTGGGGGATTGCCTCCCTTCAGCCCATGCACCAGGAAGAAGATTTGAGCCCAAATTAAATGATTGTATCAGAACAAGATCGATAGCAATCCATGGCTTCCTTAATCCAGCTGTAGCTCCCAGATCACTCCCTGATGCAGGCAATCTCTCAGCCATCATTACGACAGGCGGATCGATTCACCCACTCGCACTGTTGGCCAGAGAGCTGTGGTCCGCTCCTCTTCTCCTTTTCCCCGTGCTGAGAAGAGAGGGATGAGAAGAGGACGGGAGATAGTGAGTTGAGAGGCCTACATGGTTAGTGGGGCTCAGAATGCCTGACAAGGTACAACGATACTGTTGTTAGTGGTAATTAACAAGAAGCAGACAACAGCCCGAGGGTAGTGAACATGGGCCTAAAAACTTCAAATCGAACAGCCAAATTAACAGCTTCACATCTTGGGCTGAAATAATGTCATCCTCCTCCATGTTGCAGCAGCAATGTTTCCACCGGTGGAATTAGGGTGACTACATCTAAAAAGCACAAATGCAGGACAAGGAAGCGATTTTGCGGGACATTCGCGGAACAGTGGACAGATTACATTTTTGGGGGGCAGGTTAATGGATCATGTTCAAATGGCGACACACACTCAGTGGCCAGTTTATTATGGACAACATCCCGTTCACGAAAATGGTTRGATCCTACAGACAGTGAGTCATGTGGCCGTGGCTTGCTATATAAAGCAGGCAGACAGGCATTGAGGCATTCAGTTACTGTTCGATTGAATGTTAGAATGGGCAAAACTAGTGACCTAAGCGACTTTGAGTGTGGTCTGATTGTCGGTGCCAGGCACGCCGATTCCAGTATATCAGAAACGTCTGGTCTCCTGAGCGTTTCACGCACGACGGTGTCTAGGGGGATACCGAGAATGGTGCAACAAACAAAAAACATCCAGCCAGCTGCATGTGGCGGTGGTGTAATGTTGTGGGGAATGTTTTCCTGGCACAGGTTAGGTCCCTTGATACCAATTGAACGCCACCTCGTATCTGAACATGAAAAGATGGTGTTAACATGTTGACATGTCCCAAATAATTCAAACTCTTTTGGAGGCAACGGGGTGTCCGACCCAGTACTAGATGGGTGTACCTAATAAACTGGCCACTTAGTGTAGTTCTGCTGTATGAAGGTTACTACCTGTTAAAAAGACACAATATTTAGTTGCTACATCCATTTATAAATGAATGATATGTACCCATTGGTTCTTAAATAATAAATAAATGCCTCATGAGCTTAGTTCAACTGTCGTACCCCACCAGAACACAAAATATAAGCTTGTTTTACTCCAATGTTTGGTAACAAAGTAAATATAAACAACCATTGTATAGCCTAAAAACATGGTTAAAACTATAATTTTGATATCATAGATAGTCAGTCCTTGCATCCATAGTGTAGTGCAGTGATACTCAACTCCAGTCCTCAAGGACCACCAATAGCACACATTTTTGTTGTAACCTTGGACAAGCACACCTGATTCAACTATTTAATTAACTAATCATCAATCCCTTAATGAGTTGAATCAGGTGAGTTTGTCCATGTGCTGTTTGGGGTACTGTCACGTTCGTTATCAGGATCGGACCAAGGAGCAGCGTGGTATGCGTACATTCTTATTTATTTAAAGAATGAACACTGAACAAACTAACAAAATAACAAAACGAAACGTGAAGCTATACAAACGAGTGCTGACAGGCAACTACACGTAGACAAGATCCCACCACAGAAAGTGGGAAACAGGGCTGCCTAAATATGATCCCCAATCAGAGACAACGATAAACAGCTGTCTCTGATTGGGAACCATATCAGGCCAACATAGAAATACAAAACCCCTAGACCTACAACAACCCTAGACATACAAAACTAGAGTACCCACCCTAGTCACACCCTGACCTAACCAAAATATTTAGATATCTAAGGTCAGGGTGTGACAGGTACTCAAGGACTGGAGTTGGAAACAATGGCATAGTCTACGGATTTGAGAGTGGTTGCATTTCTCCAGCAGCTAACATATGTAATTTTTTTAAGATGGTCCAGCCAAGGATCATTTAGCTATGTGATTTTGAATTTTAGGACCCGTTTACCCCCCAAAAAAGACAAAACATTGAATATGGCCTAACTGCTATTAGCCCATAGAAACACATTGAATAATAGATTCATACATTGAAAAACAGAGAGTCCAAAAATAGATCTAAAGGCTGTTTGTTTTGAAGTGTCTGTCCTAAAATCAAATCAAATTMTATTTGTCATATGCGCCCCAAATACAAAAGGMTTAGACCTTACCGTGAAATACTTACTTACAAGCCCTTAACCAACAATAGAGTTTTAAGAAAAGTAKGAGTTAAAAAAGATTTACTAAAGTAACAGTAACAATAAATAACAATAACGAGGCAATATACAGGTGGTACCGGTACCGCGTCAATGTGCGGGGGTACAGGTTAGTTGAGGTAATTGAGGTAATGTGTACATGTAGGTAGGGGTGAAGTGACTAGTGATAAAAAACAGCGAGTAGCAGCAGCGTGAAAAATAACAAACAAAAACAATTAGAAAAAAGGGGGGAGGGGTGTTAATGCAAATAGTCTGTGTAGCAATTCGATTAGCTGCTCAGCAGTCTTGGGGGAACTTGCCATGRGGTAGCAGAGAGAACAGTCCATGACTAGGGTGGCTGGAGTCATTGGCAATTTTTAGGGCCTTCCTCTGKCACCGCCTGGTATAGAAGTCCTGGATGGAAGGATGCTTGGCCCTAGTGATGTATTGGTCCATACACACTACCCTCTGTAACACCTTGCGGTCAGAGGCAGAGCAGCTGCTATACCAGGCAGTGAGGCAACCAGTCAGGATGCTCTCGATGGTGCAMRTGTAGAAGTTTTTGAGGATCTGAGGATCCATGCCAAATCTTTTCAGTCTCCTGAGGGGGAATAGGCATTGTTGTGCCCTCTTCATGACTGTCTTGGTGTGTTTGGAACATGACAGTTTGTTGATGATGTGGACATCAAGGAACTTGAAACTCTCAACCTGCTCCACTACAACCCCGTCTCTGAGAATTTGGGTGTGCTCTGCCCTCCTTTTCCTAAAGTCCACAATCATCAGCTTTGTCTTGATCACGTTGAGGGAGAGGTTGTTTTCCTGGCACCACACGGCCAGGTCTCTGAACTCGTCCCTATAGGCTATTTCATCGTTGTCGGTGATCAGGCCTACCACCGTTGTGTCGTCGGCAAACTTAATGATGGTGTTGGAGTTGTGCCTGGCCACACAGTTTTAGGAGTACAGGAGGGAACTGAGCACGCACCCCTGAMGGGCCCCCGTGGTGAGGATCAGCGTGGAAGATGTGTTGCCTACCCTTACCACGGGGGTGGCCCGTCAGGAAGTCCAGGATCCAGTTGCAGAGGGAGGTGTTTAGTCCCAGGGTCCTTAGCTTAGTGATGATCTTTGAGGGCACTATGGTGTCGAACGCTGAGCTGTAGTCAATAAACAGCATTTTCACATAGGTGTTCCTTTTTGTCCAGGTGGGAAAGGGCAGTGTGGAGTGCAATAGAGATTGTGTCATCTGTGCATCTGTTTGGGTGGTATGCGAATTGGAATGGGTCAAGGGTTTCTGGGATGATGGTGTTGATGTGAGCCATGACCAACCTTTCAAAGAACTTCATAGCTACAGACGTGAGTGCTATGGGTCGGTAGCCATTTAGYKAGGTTATCTTGGTGTTCTTGGGAAAAGGGACTAAGGTGGTCTGCTTGAAATATGTAGGTATTACAGACTCAGTCAGGGACAAGTTGAAAATGCCACTGAAGACACTTGCCAGTTGGTCAGCGCATGTTCTGACTACACGTCCTGGTGATCCGTCTGGCCCTGCGGCCTTGTGAATTTTCACCTGTTTAAAGGTCTTACTCCCATCGGCTATGGAGAGCGTGATCGCACAGTCATCCGGAACAGCTGGTGCAGCATGCATACTTCTGTGTTGCTTGCCTCAAAACATGCATACAGAAGCAGTAATTTAGCTCATCTGGTAGGCTCGTGTCACTGTGCAGCTCGCTGCTGAGCTTCCCTTTGTAGTCCGCAATAGTTTGCAAGCCCTGCCACATCCGACGAGCGACAGAACCGGTGTAGTAGGATTCAATCTTTGTCCTGTATTGACGCTTTGCCTGTTTGATGGTTCATAGGAGGGCACTGCAGGATTTCTTATAAGCGTCTGGATTAGAGTCCCGCACTTTGAAAGCGGCAGCTCTACCCTTTAGCTCAGTGCGAATTTTGCCTGTAATCCATGGCTTGTGGATGGGGTATGTACGTACCTCTGTGGGGACAGTCACCGTGGGGACGACGTCATCGATGAATATATTGATGAAACTGGTGACTGATATGGTATACTCCTCAAAACCATAGGATGAATCCCGGAATATATTCCAGTCTGAGCTTGCAAAACAGTCCTGTATCTTTGCATCTGCGTCATACTGACCACCTCCGTTTTAAGGGAGTCACTGATACTTCCTGCTTTAGTTTTTACTTATAGTCAGGAATCAGGAGGATAGAATTATGGTCAGATTTGCCAAATGGAGGGCGAGGGAGAGCTTTGTACGTGTGTCTGTGTGTGGAGTAAAGATGGTCTAGAGATTTTTTCTCTCTTGTTGCACATGTGACATGCTGGTAGAAATGAGGTAAAACAGATTTAAGTTTCCCTGCATTAAAGTCCCCGGCCACTAAGAGCGCTGCCTCTGGATGAGCATTTTCTTGTTTGCTTTTGGCCTTATACAGCTCGTTGAGTTTGGTCTTAGTGCCAGCATCACTTTGTGGTGGTAAATAGACAGCTACGAAAAATATAGATGAAAACAACCTTGGTAAATAGTGTGGTCTATAGCTTATCATGAGATACTTCACCTCAGGCAAGCAAAACCTCGAGACTTCCTTAATATTACATTTTGCGCACCAGCTGTTATTGACAAATAGACACAGACCACCACCCCTTGTCTTACCYGTCTTAGCAGTTCTATCTTGCCAATGAGCGGAAAACACAGCCAACTATATATTACCCATGTRGTCGTTCAGCCACGACTCGGTGAAACATAAGATTTTACCGTTTTTAATGTCCRGTTGGTAGGATAGTCTTTAACATATCATTTATATATCTTATYTCTGAGCGAGATAAAAAAGATCAGGAAATTATTTATATTTTCTTTGACCCATATAAAAAAAATATACAATTGGGCACTAAACTATACTTCCCAAAAATGTTTTAACTGGTACCGGGCTACTTTCAGAAGAGTCTTGTGAGGCCTGTGGGCATCCTAGAGCAAAACATGTACTCACCTTTCCACAGATGGGGTCATATTAGCTTGGAAGCCAAACCGACAGATTTTRGGGATGTCTCATTGTCTAACAAACACCGCTGTAGCTCGGCCACCGCCATAGGCGGATGCGGTGGATAGAGACTCAGCCCATGCAAAAAAAAAAAAAAAGATATCCCCTGCCTAACCAGACTTTTGATGGGGATGTTTATATTATGCTAATTCCATTTTCCAAGGGGGAGCTGACATCGACTCTTGGGTTTTTCAATATCCAGCAAAACTTCTGAAGTCAAGAAGAAAATTCTTAGTAATGCAAACAAAAATGATGATATTGAAAGCAAAACATAWACCCAAAAGTATTGATAGGAAGACAAAATATTGCAAGGACGTCATTTTGAAATGTGAGTACAAATTATTTGTAAATGGATGCAATTTCTTTATTTTAACATGATTAAAAATGATTAAAAAWATGTACCATAATCATTGTTTATGGTACACTGGCCTTTGCTTTTGATGCCTTTTTTCCAGTTGCAAGTTTTGGCACATTCATTGGAGCAACATAGCACCCTGCATCCTACTGCTGGACTTCCTTTGAAGCTAAGCAACATCAGTCCTGGTTGGTCCCTTCCTGGTTGGAAGTTGTAAATAAAATACATATGTGAAAATAATGTCAATATGTGAGAGAAAAAAAACTTGAAGGAAAAACACAAAACATGTACATGTGAATCTTTATGTATCTGACTTGTTAAAATGTCACCCTAAAAAAAATCACATGTGATTTGTTCACGTGTTCAACCATATGTCCCAAAACCACATGAATTCTTTATTTGTTCTTTTTTTGGGTGTACGTCTCGAGAGATATCYGCTATTGTACTATACGAGAGCTTTTTTATGTTTTCAGAGATAGAAGATGAAACTGTAAGCTCAGTTGGATAGGTACAATCAGAACAGGTGCACATCATCAGTGTAATGAAATTATGCAAATGCTTTGTGTTTCCTTTGTACTGATACTCTCGTTCTGTCAGTGTCACTACTCATTAAAATATTTCACTCCGTTCACATCATTGCAACATGTAGTATGTTTTCACACTCTTACTATATGTTGTAACTACATGATTCGTAATTATTGAGAAAGCATAGATCATTGAGAGCAAGAACTTTTAGTGTGCACTGGGAAACCTACCTGTGTGATTTAAACAAGTAGCTGCATTAAATAAATCCACTTGAAGTCAGATCAACAGTGCTTTGCAAGTTTTGCTTTCACACAGGCGGACCACTGTGAATAAAACCTGCAATTAAAATCACTCAGTGCAGTGGCGCCTTAACAGTAACTACGTATTTTAATCACAACCGTTCCCAGGTCCTGTAGTGGCCCAAAGCACACATCAACTTATCTCTTAAACCTGCTTTCTAATTTCCCACATCTGTCAAAGTCTGCCCGGCTCCCAGTGCAGTCTCCCTCCACTCCTCCTCTTCCTCCACATAGCCCACTGTTAGGATCTACGGAAAACAACTCATTCATTTCCATCATCAATATTCTCCTCATGAGTGGCTGGTGGGGAATGCAGGGAGGGAGAGGAGCGCCTGGTACAGGAAATCAGAGTGGTGGAGGCATAAAGCATGGGAGAGTAAAGAGAGAGAGCGAAGGAGAGAGCTCCATGGGTACAGAAAATCGGATTGATGAAAGCATGGGAGAAAAGGAAGAGAGAGACAGAGAGAGAGAGAGCTGTTGCTCCTGAGAAGCTACAACACAGGCTCTGCTGTTGCTGTTTTCTCCCAGTCCTCTTCTTTGAAAAAACTGCTGGCATAAAGGAACTTCTTCTGCCAGCAATTAGAGGGCAGCAGAGGTGCTATGTAATTACCTACACCACGCACTTCCCCCGCCACTGCTGAAACAAGAAATAACTTGGCTCGCCCTCTGGCCATAAAGAAGGAACTGCGCTGAAGAATATTTATAAACAAATTATTCAAAGTGATTGCTCGCTCCCAATCATTCATGCAGGCCTGCGAAGGAGATTTGCATTGACATGCTGTAAATATTATGAATCTTACCAATTACAAAACTCTTGCCCTCGGGAATTCTTCAAATGACGTTTCAAATGTGCATGGCCGTGTTATAGCTTTTAATGTTTTGAATGGTTTGCAATGAACGTGCATCAGCTTTTGTGAATCAACCCAGTGCTGCTTTACAAAGCTTTTCTCATTCCCAAAATGCCAACAGTCATGCCCATTTACAATCCTGTTGACGCTGATGGTTCGACGTTGCCAAAAGCTTTACTCTGATTCTCTCCCTGTTCCAGTAATGTATCAGTGGCTACTTCTACTTCTATTGTTGTTGCCCTTAAGAGTGTGTGTGTGTGTGTGTGTGTGTGTGTGTGTGTGTGTGTGTGTGTGTGTGTGTGTGTGTGTGTGTGTGTGTGTGTGTGTGTGTGTGTGTGGTGTGGATGTGTGTGTGTGGATGTGTGTGTGCGTCTGTGTGTGCGTTTCAATGCTTCAAGTGTGTGTGGAGGCTTTTAAGTGTGTGTGGAGGTTGGCCTTAGGAGCGGTATTACTGTAAGGCTGAAAGAGGAGGCCAGCCTGCAGCAGAAGATCTGTCCCTTTACAATAGCAGGACTTCCAGCATCTGGCATTCTCAGTAAACTGATTATCTATTCTCTCCTGTGCACGCTGCCTCTTCTGTTAGCGAATGAATAGAGGCACGCTTTTAGTCCTTGACACACTGTCATGCTTTAGGACTGGAGTGCTCCGGTATGCTTAATTAGTATTGGTTCCCACTGTAAGGAAAGCAGAAAAATCAATCCTACCCCCAATTCTAACACACACATATAAACACATGGAGGAAGTATTGTGTGTGATCATGCAATGTAGTTAAATCTCTATTGAGCTTTGCATTGCTGGCGCAGATGTTGCAAGACACTGTTCTCGCTCTCTCTGTCTCTCTCTCCCCCTCTCCCAAAGCTCTGCCTCCCTGGCCACAGAGTGATGTGCTTAAATCCCACGCTGGCTAGATTACATTAGGAATATCCCCTCATTAATTACAGTGGCTATTGGCAGTAC
This sequence comes from Salvelinus sp. IW2-2015, assembly GCF_002910315.2. NCBI lineage: Eukaryota > Metazoa > Chordata > Actinopteri > Salmoniformes > Salmonidae > Salvelinus > Salvelinus sp. IW2-2015. The sequence goes on along the minus strand of NW_019942514.1, from coordinate 4,765,263 downwards.
CTGAGTTAAAGCAGATTACAAGAGCAAGGAGTGAAAACAGGCCCCAGAAAGGCTCAGTCAGCACTTTGTCTTCTTCTTCGTTCAACACACCAGCCTGGACTCAGAGCCATACAAAACACACGTATTTCTGAGCACGAAAGTAGGGAGGTTGGCCAGGGAGGATGGGTGGGTGTAATCCGCTACCATCTAGCAATCGTAATGTTGCATGTTCAAGTCGTGTCGGGGACAACTGTAGCATATATAATAAGGGTTGCTTGGAGAAAATTGGACCCAAATGAAATTAAAATGGAGGGCCCTTCCTTCAGCAAAATATGTTTAACCTTCATTGAATGCTTGACAAAAAACAAGTGGCCCTCCCCTACACCCGAAACAATAATTAAAACAGTGGCGATAGCAAAGAACATGTCCACAGTTTACCTACACTTCTTGGACAGACCAGAGCCTTACATATGCAGTTTTAGAAACTGTTCTTCGTCCTGTAAGCATTACATGGCAACACAGGAATTTTTATAGTGCACAGGGCTGCGGGCCAGAAGGTTGTGCGTTCACAGACCTCCATGGACAGGAGTAGGGGTGGAAAGAACTCCTTTATCGTAAAATCATTGCATGAATCTATCATTGTATTTGCAGGTCCGAGAAAAAAATGCATTTTATAAACATTTCATGCAATTCTACGTCATTCGACATATTGGGCAGAWTCTTTTTCAATATCACACATCTCACCGAAATTACAGACTAGGAATGGACAGAGAGGTAGGCCTATGTGTTCATCTTATCATATTTCTCCAATGCCAAATCAGTGTGTCTTGTATCCAACGCAACCCGTTGGCAAATAATTACATCTGAGACATCATTCGGAATCTGAACATGGTACAGCCAAAAGTTAGGTCTACCGATGCAGAAACATTACAATTTTATCTGCTGGCTACTCTTCTTCCATGGCTTCACCCAATGAAAGAACGTCACAAGTGTATCCCTAAAAGCTGTCTGGGTATCAACATCTTCTATTGTACAGAAAGTGAATATCTTAATTGATAGTGACAGAAATAGATTACTTCCAAGCAACGTAAAAATGTTCTCTTTGGTTGTAGCTCAGCCTCTGGATGTCAAATAAACAAAAACAATGATATCCCCATATGCATCAGAGTCACGTCTTTCCCGGGTATTTCACAGCTTGTTTCTATCATAAAGCATCGCGGACCAAAGCGCTGTTGTAGATCACTTTATAAAATCGGATCCGTTTTACTTTCTTCATAATCTTACGCTAACAAGGGGTAAGCCTGTGCTTTTTGCCATTTTCTTTCATAAAAAGTAGAGGCTTGGGTTTAATTGAACTTAACATCCCTTAATTGACACGGGAGTAGGCGATTTAAGGAGTGCGTGGTTGGTGAAGGAATTGACTGTCAAACAGGTACTGCGGGCCTACATCTTATTTCTTAAATAGGAAGAAATAGGCTCCAACACAAAGCCCTCTTGTTGTTAGTAAAGTCTAATTAAAATGAAGATAGAGTAAATGAATAATGTTTACTCAAATTTGCCTACTTTCAGCACCATGAGCTGTCCATTTCCGATTGATTGTGCCGTGGCTGCTGCTTCAAATTCCAGCACCACAATGTAAGTTACTCGAATCTGACTTCGTGTAACTCTGATAAATAGGCCTACATCATGGGAAGAAACATATTGTTTTTAAGAAAATCAATAATAATCCTTCTCCTCTTCGCGCTGCTCGACCTTCTCAAACTGAACAGAGCATAGGCTATAGGCTCGTTCGCACGCAAGATATTTTGGACTAGACCTAATCAAGAAAATAAATCTGAAGAAGCRTTTGACTCTCCTCCTGAACTGCCACCGTAGGCCTACACAGCACAGCCATTGGATAGGCTGCACACAAAACAGTGTTTGATCAGCAAGAGCAGAGCAGGCCGGGGCTCAGGGTTGGAATATCCATTGCAGTGTGTGATGCAGCCTCGTTTTCTTTATACCGTCCCAGCAGCTATCTTAGATATAGAACTTTTCTCTGTACTTCTCCGGGCATACACTTCGTGGCATATAACCTATAGGCTATGGATCATTGATTAAGACCACACTAAATAGTCTATAGGTGCACTTGATATTGCGTGCCCAGCGGGGGAATCAGAGATGAGGGGCGGCATCGGGTACACATCCATATAAAGCCTAATAAGCAACTAATTCCACACTGAGAAATATCACATTTCATCAATTACAAATTACATGACCCTCCCCTGGACTAGATGTAAAAAATACTAAACCCTCCCCTTGAATGAAATTGAAAAAGCYTGAACCTCCCCTATTTTCCTCCAGGTACCCATTATGTACATTTAGATCCATCCCTAATGTAAGGCAATATATCATACTAAATGGAGTGTCACAGATTGACGTACAGAAGAATACGAATTGTCCTGAGACCTTGTTGAGCACACCGAGTCTGACAGCAGTGTGTCTGTGAACAGCAGGGCCTGTCGGTACAGAACTGGCCACAGGGGGCGCTACAGTATAGACACAGCTTTCAAACTTCACTTTGCTCTTACTGTGATTAAGAAAGTCTTTATCCTTTAAGAGCTGGTTTATCAGTAACAGGATTAGCTAGTGAGGGTTAATGGATGTGGCTCCCATACTGGAGTTTAATGCATCTGACATGCAGTATACATAGAGAGTGTAGCAACATCACTCCTATGACCACAACACAGCTAAACCATTAGTAACAATGTTGGCGCTGGATCGCCCGCCGCAGCAGCCGTAATAGCTCCTGAAAGGTAAAACTAATCCGTTTTAAATCTTAATTTTCTTCTAAAGCGGCGATTTGATCTTTCAACCGCATTAAGAACGCATTTGCCAGCTCTCCCTTGGACATTATTAGACCCAGACACAGGGGATTGATTGCTTCCTTATAAGGCCCAGGTAGAATGACTAACGCTGGAATCCATGGGAGAAAAATCAAAGCCGAAGCCCATTAGAGTGTATCAGAGACACTCTTTCAAAGCAAATTAATCATGTTCAAAATCCACATTAAACACACTCCTCTGCAAGCTGTCAAACCTGATTCACGCAAAGGCGGGGGGAAAAGGAAAAAAAACGTGTGTAAATATCAAATGAGTCCGAGTGGAAATGCGCGTTGCCATTTGTATGTGCTGCGTGTAACCCATTGTGGAGTTCACAGGTCCTTTACAAATGAGTAAATCACTGCCTTTCGGACAAATGAATCAAAGTGTCCAGCTTTTGCTGTGCTTGACTAACTCTTGACAGCTTTGCCTCGCTGTCCGCCACATCAGAGTGATGTAGTGCTACGTCCGACCTGACAAGATCAGATGCTAGCTCTGATGCTATTCCATAACATAGCAAAGAAGGCCGATCATTTTCTGYCGCCTAAGCACTATTGTGGTTACCTTCACTCTCCTTTTTCAGGCAATAGAAATATCACTGGACATCATATACTAGCAATTGTTCGGTCAGATTATGATAAATCAAGTTCTTCCAGGAACCCCTTAAAAACATTCAAACTTCTCCATTACAGTAGTCAGTTACCCAACAAATCAATATTATTGACGATCAAAATATAACTGTTCTCAGAGGAATAAAATGAAAGAATAACAGTGAAATGAATCATTTGAGAGGATACAATTTGCTTTAGAGTCTGGGTTCAGATTGAGTTACTCAAAGTCTACAGTGTGTCTATACTAGATCAGAAAGGCCTACAGAAGCAGTTTGGTAAGCCTATGAAATAGCTGAAACATTAGTGACAAGGAGGGATCCTTAATATCCTTTCTACCCCTTCTACCCCTCCTGTCCTCAAAGTAATCCCAAACTTGTAGGTCAAGGTGTAGGCGGCTGTGTCAAATCAAATCAAATGTATTTTGTCACATGCGCCGAAGACAACAGGTGTAGACCTTACAGTGAAATGCTTACTTACAAGCCCTTAAACAACAACGCAGTTTTACGAAAAATAAGTGTTAAGAAAGTATTAAAAAAATAGTAATTAAAAAAATATATAAAATAGAAAAGAAGAAAATAGAAAAATAACAAGTAATTAAAGAGCAACAATAAAATAACAGTAGCGAGGCTACTGTATATACAGGGGGTACCAGTACAGAGTCAAAGTGCGGGGGGCACAGGTTATGCAGCAGTGTAAAAGAGGGGGGGGGGGGGGCAATGCAAATAGTCTGGGTAGCCATTTGATTAGCTGTTCAGGAGACTTATGGCTTGGGGTTAGAAACTGTTAAGAAGCCTTTTGGACCTAGACTTGGCGCTCCGGTACCGCTTCCCGTTCGGCAGCAGAGAGAACAGTCTATGACTAGGGTGGCTGGAGTATTTGAACATTTTTAGTGCCTTCCTCTGACACCGCCTGGTATAGAGGTCCTGGATGGCAGGAAGCTTGGCCCCGGTGATGTACTGGGCCGTACACACTACCCTCTGTAGTGCTCTGACCTCTTCCCTATAGGCTGTCTCATTGTTGTAGGAGATCAGGCCTACCACTGTTGTGTCGTCGGCAAACTTAATGATGGTGTTGAAGTTGTGCCTGGCCATGCAGTAATGAGTGAATAGGGCGTACAGGAGGGGACTGAGCCCGCACCCCTGAGGGGCTCCCGGGTTGAGGATCAGCGTAGCGGATGTGTTACCTACCCTTTTATTTTTTTACATTTATTTATCCGTTATTTTACCAGGTAAGTTGACTGAAAACACGTTCTCATTTACAGCAACGACCTGGGGAATAGTTACAGGGGAGAGGTGGGGGATGAATGAGCCAAATGTAAACTGGGGATTATTAGGTGACCGTGATGGTTTGAGGGCCAGATTGGGATTTATCCAGGACACCGGGGTTAACACCCCTACTCTTACGACAAGTGCCATGGGATCTTTAATGACCTCAGAGAGTCAGGACACCCGTTTAACGTCCCATCCGAAAGACGGCACCCTACACAGGGCAGTGTCCCCAATCACTGCCCTGGGGCATTGGGATATTTTTTTGTCCAGAGGAAAGAGTGCCTCCTACTGGCCCTCCAACACCACTTCCAGCAGCACCTGGTCTCCCATCCAGGGACTGACCAGGACCAACCCTGCTTAGCTTCAGAAGCAAGCCAGCAGTGGTATGTAGGGTGGCTCCCTTACCACCTGGGGGCGGCCCATCAGGAAGTCCATGATCCAGTAGCAGAGAGAGGTATTTAGTCCCAGTGTCCTTAGCTTAGTGATGAGCTTTGAGGGCACTATGGTGTTGAACGCTGAGCTGTAGTCAAATTGGTTTGCAAATTGGCATGGGTCTAGAGTTTCTGGGATAATGGTGTTGATGTGAGCCATGACCAGCCTTTCAAATCATTTCATGGCTACAAACGTGAGTGCTACGTGTCGGTAGTCAACATCATGGCCTTCACACATGTGACATACCCGTCACCTGCATTGCCCCCAGATATGCAACCACTCCAGGTATTGGGGATACACCCGGGCAAGAGATTGGACCTCTGCTAATGATATTTCCTCAAACACTCAATCACCCCCATCCTTTCTCACTTTCTATCGCTCCAARSTCTCTCTCTCAATCTCACTCTCTTTCCTTCCCATATCTTCCCATATCTTCCCCCTTTCTCATTCCTCTGGCTTTCCTTACTAATCAGATTTCACTCTCCTCCGCCCCGCGTCCCCATGATGCAGGCTCTCGCTATACAATCACATAAACTTCTCCTCCGAGACAGGCCCGGCTGATAAAACAGCTGACGRTCAAAGTTGCTCACGGCTCTTTCCTATACGTATGCCTGTGAGTTCCTACAGGAACGCTTATTTGGATCCTTTATTACATGTGCTGTCCCAAAGTCTGAAGGGCAGGTTTAATATGTGGGTTCTCGGTGTGGGGAAGAGAAGGTATGAGGCACTCTGGAAAATGMTGGGTTTATGAGAGCATATTTTTAACTCACCCCCCTTTTGTCCTCAGAACAGCCTCAATTCGTCAGGGCATGGACTCTACAACGRGTCGAAAGCGTTCCACAGGAATGCTGGCCCATGTTGACTCCAATGCTTTCCACAGTTGTGTTAAGTTGGCTGGATGCCATTTGGGTGGTGGACCATTCTTGATACACATGGGAAACTGTTGAGAGAACAACAATGTTGCAGTTCTTGACACAAACTGGTGTGCCTGGCACCTACTACCATACCCCGTTCAAAGGCACCCRCTGAATGGTACACATACAGTACACAATCCATGTATCAATTGTCTCAATGCTTAAAAAACCTTCTTTAACCTGTCTCCTCCCCTTCATCTACACTGATTTAAGTGGATTTAACAATTTACACAAACAAGGGTTCATATCTTTTACCTGGATTTCCCTGATCAGTCTATGTCATGGAAAGAGCAGGTGTTCTTAATGTTTTGTATACTCAGTGTATACAGGATCAGTGCCAATACCAAATGTACAATGTGCAGGGATACTAGAGTTTTTCAGGTAGATTTGTACATGTAGGCAGGGTGAGGAGAAAGTGAATGGTAGTAGGATAAATAATAATAATAATATACTATAATAATATACTAATAATAATTTAATATAAATTTAAATACAACATGCAACAATTTCAAAGATTTTACTGAGAAACAGTTCATATCAGGAAATCAATCAATTGAAATACATCCGTTAGACCCTAGTCTATGGATTTCACATGTCTGGGCAGGGGCGCAGTCATGGGTGGGCTTGGGAGGGCACCGGCCCACCCACTTGTGAGCCAGGCCTACGCACTGGGGAGTAAAAAACGGAAATATCATGTTTACAAAAGTATTCAGACCCTTTACGCAGTACTTTGTTGAATCACCTTTGGCAGTGATTACAGCCTTGTCTTCTTAGGTATGACGCTACAAGCTTGGCACACCTGTATTTGGGGAATTTCTCAATTTATTCTCTGCAGATCTTCTCAAGCTCTGTCAGGTTGGATGGGGAGCGTTGCTGCACAGCTATTTTCAGGTCTCTCCAGAGATGTTCGATTGGGTTCAAGTKCGGGCTCTGGCTGGGCCACTCAAGGACATTCAGAGCATTGTCTTGGCTGTGTGCTTAGGGTCGTTGTCCTGTTGGAAGGTGAACCTTCGCTYCAGTCTGAGGTCCTGAGCACTCTGGAGCAGGTTTTCATCAAGGATCTCTCTGTACTTTGCTCCGTTCATCTTTGCCTTAATCTTGACTAGTTTCCTTGTTCCTGCTGCTGAAAACATCCCCACAGCATGATATTGCCATCACCATGCTTCACCGTAGGGATGATGCCAGGTTTCCTCCAGACCTGACACTTGGCATTCAGGCCAAAGAGTTCKATCTTGGTTTCATCAGACCAGAGAATCTTGAGTCCTTTATGTGCGTTTTGGCAAACTCCAAACGGGCTGTGATGTGCRTTTTTACTGAGGAGTGGTTTTGGTCTGGCCACTCTACCGTAAAGCCCTGATTGGTGGAACTRTGGAGCTCTGTCAGAGTGACCATCAGGTTCTTGGTCACCTCCCGGACCAATGCCCTTTTTCCCTGATTGCTCAGTTTGCTGGGAGGAAAGCTCTAGAAAGAGGTGGTTCCAAAACTTCTTCCATTTAAGAATGATGGAGGCCATTGTGTTCTTGGGGACCTTCAATGCTGCAGAAATTATTTGGTACCCTTCAACCAGATCTGTGCCTTGACACAATCCTTTCTCGGAGCTATATGGACCATTCCTTCAACCTACGTTTTTYCTCTCTCTGACATGCACTGTCAACTGTTGGACCTTATATACACAGGTGTGTGCCTTTCCAAATCATGTCCAATCAATTGCATTTACCATAGGTGAATTCCAGTCAAGTTTTAGAAACATCTTAAGGATGATCAATGGAAACAGGATARACCTGAGCTCAATTTCGAGTCTCATAGCAAAGGGTCTGAATAAGCTATTTCTGTTTTTGTCTTTTAATACATTTGCAACAATTTCTAAAAACCTTTCGCTTTTTCATTATGGGGTATTGTGTGTAGATTGATGAGGAAAAAAAGTTATTTAATCAATTRTAGAATAAGGTTGTAACGTAACAAAATGTGGAAAAAGTCAAGTTGTTTGAATGCTTTCTGAATGCACTGTATAAATACCTATGATAATATATACATGTAAACAGGAGTAATTGTGAACAGTAGCAGGATAAAATAGATAGACACTAGTGGCAATATTTCGGGCCTTTCTCAAACACATTCTGGATGGCTGGGAGCTCACCCCGAGTGATGCGCTGGACCATCCGCAACACCCTCTGTAGGGCCTTCCGGTTTAAGGCGGTGCAGTTGCCATACCAGACGGTGATACAACCAGTCAGGATCTGAGGGGCCATGCCAAATAATTTCAGCCTCCTGAGAGAGAAGAAGCACTGCCGTGCCTTCTTCACGACTGTGCTGGTGTGAGAGAACCATGATCAGTCCTCAGTGATGTGGACACCGAGGAAGTTGAAGCTCTTGACCCTCTCCATTCTAGTCAATGAGGATGGGGGTGTGCACCTGCACTGTTTCCAGAAGTCCACGATCAGGTCCTTGGTATTGCTGACATTGAGGCAGAAGTTGTTGTCCTGTTACCACACTGCCAGGTCTCTGAACTCCTTCCTGTATGCTGTCTCATCGCCTTTGGTGATCAGGCCGACCACCGTTGTTGTGTCATCAGCAAACTTGATGATGGAGTTGTGTGTGACCATACATTTGTGAGTGAACAGGGAGTACAGGAGGGGGCTAAGCKCACAACCACAGGGGGCCGCCGTGCTGAGGGTCCTGGTTGCGGAGGTGTTGTTGCCTACAGTTACCACCTTGGGTCAGCCCGTCAGGAAGTCCAGAATCCAGTTGCAGAGGGGGGTGTTCAGTCCCAGGTCCCGAGCTTGGTGACGAGCTCTGAGCTGTAGTCAATAAACAACATCCTCACATTCAGTACCAGTCAAAYGTTTGGACACACCTACTCATTCAAGGGTTTTTCTTTATTTTCACTATTTTCTACATTGTAGAATAATAGCGAAGACATCAAAACCATGAAATAACACAAATGGAATCATGTWGAAACCAAAAAACTGTTAAACAAATCAAAATATATTTTATATGAGATTCTTCAAAGTAGCCACCCTTTGCCTTGATAACAGCGTTGCACACTAAACAATAAAGAACACAATAAAGAAAACCCTTGAATGAGTAGATGCGTCCGAACTTTCGACTGATACCGTAGGCATTCTTTTTTTCTTGTTTGGAGAGGGCAGAGTGGAGTGCAGTTGAGATTGTATCGTCTGTGGATCTGTTGGGGTGGAATGCAAATTGGAGTGGGTCCATGGTGTTTTTGATGATGGAGTTCATGTATGCCATGCCTTTCAAAGCACTTCATTATTACAGATGTGAGTGCTACAGGGTGCTCGTCATTGTGGCAGGAGGCCTTTGAGTTTTTAGTGACAGGAATGATGGTACTCAGTTTGAAACACGGGGGAGGGCCTTGTATGCTTGCTTGTGGGTTGACAGCGGTCGAGGACTTTATCGCCCTTCGTTTCGAAGGAGACATGTTGATAGAAGTTGGGCATCACGTGTCTTAGTGACGCATAATTAAAATCATTGGCAACAAGAAAAGCAGCCTCCTACTCATTCAAGTATGGTTTCCTGCTTGTTTATAGCCTTGAAACGTTTGTCAATGTGTCAGCTTATTGTCGATGTTGTTGTCCTGAGGTGGAAGGTCCTGAGCAGTCATGATAACAGATGAAAACTATCTCGGGAGGTAGAAGGGTCGGCATTTGAAAAACAGGGATTCCAAGACGGGTGAACAATAGGTTGAGACAACCACTGCGCTATATATAGTAAGCACACCAGTTGTTGTTGTTGATGAAGAGACATACCCCTCCTCCTCTGGATTTCCACGAATCCCATGTCCTGTCTGCTCAGTGAATGGAGAATCCATCTAGCAGGATAGCCATGTGGGGTATCTTGTCCGAAAGCCATGTTTCAGAAAAACAGGATATTGCACTCACAAGAGTCCCATTGATGGCAAATACGAGATCGGAGGTCATACAGGGCAGATGAGTTGAAGTCAAACTTGAAGGCAGAATTGAGGTTAGTAGCTGCCAATCTGATGTTAGAACGTTTTGTAGATCATAGGAAATGATGGGGATACATTTCATGCAAAATCAAAGTTTGATAAACTGCAAAATAATCACAAAATAGCAAAGTTGGGTCTGAGCATGCAAGACAGTAGCCATACAGTATGTCGCCATCTTAATCCATGGGTAAAGGAAATACTGGCATGATCTGTTCCTGTCTACTCACTATGAAATTAATGTCTGACTTTGTGACGATGCTATGTGTGTGGTGCTATGCTATGTGTGTGCTGCTACGCTATGTGTGTGGTGCTATGCTATGTGTGTGGTGCTATGGCCAAATGTGTGGTGCTTATGCTTATGTGTGTGCTAGCTAATTGTGGGTGGGTGCTTATTCTTATGTTGTGTTGTTGCTATGGTTTGTGGTGTCATGCAGTTGGGGCTAGATGTGTTGGTGCTTACTAGTGGTGCTGCTTTGTTGTGTTGCTTGTGCTGCTCTATGCCATATGTGTGTGGTGCTATGCCATGTGTGTGGTGCTATGCTATGTGTGTGGTGCTATGCTATGTTTGTGCTTTATTTGCTATGTGTGTCTGCTATGCTATGTTGTGTGGTGCTATGCTATGTGTTGCTGCTATGGCCATGTGTGTGGTGCTATGCCATGTGTGTGGTGCTATGCTATGTGTGTGGTGCCATGCTATGTATGTTGTGCTATGCTATGTGTGTGCTGCTATGCTATGTATGTGGTGCTATGCTATGTGTGTGCTGCTATTTGTGTGGTGCTATGCTATGTGTGTGGTGCTGTGCTATGTGTGTGGTTCTATGCTAAGTGTGTGGTAGAGGAAGGCATAAGAGTAGCCATTGCAACATCACAATCTCCAAAAGTGCCTTTTTAGGTCAATAACACAAAACACAAATTCTCCATCCTCCACTTCTCTACATATTTCACCGCACAGACTCATTCTCCTCAACCCAGACACACAGCAYAGAGAGAGAGAATGTGTGGCCAGCCAGCCAGTGGGTCCACTCTCCTCCATCCTTCACTCTGATTAGGCAGTCTACACGTAGCCCAATCACTCATTACACATTCCTCACCACACCTCCATCCCCTACCTGTTCCCCCTTTACCAGCAAAGCGCTCTTATGATGTGCTATCATTTACATCGGCACGCCATTCTTTCCCCGAATGGGGATCATAATCGTCCCAGCTTTGCTTTTAATAGCCAAAGTGACAATATGCTAATGCCTGGTGGGTGTGCTCCTCAATTTGACACCTCTGTGGTTCTGGGTTGAGCACTGGCAGATGTGCTCGCCGGAGCGCAACCGGTAGAGGCTGGTGTACAGGCTCACTCATTAATGAGACGATGACAAACCTCACGCACGCCAATTAATGGAAGTGAATGGGGCCTTTAAATTGGGAGCTTATAGAGAGAGAGTCAAAGAGACGGTCCCAGAGAAGTGTTCGTGAATGCGTTCAGAGAAAAACATCTTACACACAGGCTGCAAAGGTAGTTTGGTTTGTAATGAATAAACAAGGTGACAGTGGTGTCACTCTTAGGGAGTGGAATTTGTTATTAATTAGGGAGCAGGTGGAATTATTTGAAATTTGTTTGTGAATTTATGCATGAGTGAAGCTACTCTATTTAAATGGATCACTATCAAGGGATGCAACTCTACAGAGTAAGTCAACAACAGAGAATTGTAATGTATGAAATTGACATGAAGTAGAGAGTAGTAAGACATCCAATAGCACCAATGGCTGGAACCYGTACAATATGAAAAGGGACTTTTCATTGGCTAACAGTGTACCTATCAACAACACCTGCTGGAGAATTTTACAGATTGACATTCAAGATACAGTGGGGTCCGAAATGATTGACACCCTTGATATGAGCAAAAGAATCACTGCACATTGTCACGATCCTCTTCCTGGAAAGACTGGACCAAAGCGCAGCGTGATGAGAGTACTTTTTTTTTTTTTTTAAATGAATGTCGCCAACAAAACAATAAAACAAGGAAACGACCGTGAAGCTTAACATGGGCAATAGTGCCACGAACAAAGATAACTACCCACAAATGCGAAAGGAAAAAAGGCTGCCTAAGTATGATTCCCAATCAGAGACAACGATAAACAGCTGCCTCTGATTGAGAACCACACCCGGCCAAACACAAAGAAATAGAAAACATAGAAATAAAGAAACTAGAATGCCCACCCTAGTCACACCCTGGCCTAACCAAAATAGAGAATAAAAGCCTCTCTATGGCCATGGCGTGACAGTATCCCTCCCAAAGGTGTGGACTCCGGCCGCAAAACCTGACTCTAAAGAGGAGGGTCCGGGTGGGCTTCCTTTACGGCAGCGGCTCTGGTGCGGGACGTAGACCCCCCTCCGCCTCTGGCTCCCCCCACTTTGGTGGTGCTTCTGGTGCCGGGACCCTCGCCGCCGACCCCGGACTGGGGACCCTCGTTGCGGGCCCCGGACTGAGGACCCTCGTTCCGGGCCCCGGACTGGGGACCCTCGCTGCGGACCCTCGACGCGGGCCCCGGACTGGGGACCCTCGCCGCGGGCCCCGGACTGGGGACCCTCACCGTGGGCCCCGGACTGGGGACCCTCGCTGGAGGCCTGGTCCTTGTAGGAGGCACAGAATTCGCCAGGCTGGGGAGACCTACTGGAGGCACAGGATGAACCAGGCTGGGGAGACCTACTGGAGGCCTGGTCCTTGGAGGAAGCACAGGATGAACCAGGCTGGGGAGACCTACTGGAGGCCTGGTCCTTGGAGTAGGCACAGGATGAACCAGGCTGGGGAGACCTACTGGAYGCCTGGTCCTTGGAGGAGGCACTGGATGGACCGGGCTGTGGGGGAGCACTGGAGATCTGGTGCGTAGCCCTGGCACCACTCTTGCCGGCTGAATGCCCACTTTAGCCCGACATCTCCAGAGGGCAGGCACAGGTCGAACCGGGCTGTGGGGGAGCACTGGAGATCTGGTGCCTCACACTTGCACCTCTCCTCTTGGCTGAATTCCCACTTTAGCCCGGCACGGGCGGAGCGCAGGCATAGGACGCACTGAGCAGTCACAGCGCACCGGAGACACAGTGCGCAGAGCCGGCGCAGGATACTCTGGGCCGAAACGGCGCACCGGAGAACAAGAGCGCTGAGCTAGCACAATCCGTACTGCCTGGATGCCCACTCTAGCGTGGTACTTACGGAGAGCTGGCTCCGAGCGCACTGGGCTGTGCATGCGCACCGGAGACACCGTGCGCTTTACCGCATAACACGTTGCCTGCCCGGTCACTCGCTCCCTGCGGTAAGCACGGGGAGTTGGCTCAGGTCTATAACCTTGACTCCGCCAATCTCCCCGTGTGCCCCCCCAAAATGTTTTTGGGGCTGCCTCTCGTGCCTGCTTCGATGACTTGCCTCCTCATGTCGCCGCCGCTCCTCCTTCTCTGCCTTTATTTCCTCCTTTGGACGGCGATATTCCCCAGCCTTTGCCCAGGGTCCTTTACCGTCCAGGATTTCCTCCCAAGTCCATAAGTCCAAAAAACGCTGCTCCTCCATACCACGCTGCTTGGTCCATTTGTGGTGGGTAGTTCTGTCACGATCCCCTTCCTGGAAATGACTGGTCCAAAGCGCAGTGTGATGAGTGTACATTTKTTTTTATTTGAAATGAATGTCGCCAACAAAACAAGGAAACAAGGAAACGGCCGTGAAGCTTAACTTGGGCAATAGTGCCACTAACAAAGATAACTACCCACAAATGCGAAAGGAAAAAAGGCTGCCTAAGTATAATTCCCAATCAGAGACAATGATAGACAGCTGCCTCTGATTGAGAACCACACCCYGCCAAACACAAAGAAACAGAAKGCATAGAAATAAAGAAACTAGAATGCCCACCCTAGTCACACCCTGGCCTAACCAAAATAGAGAATAAAAGCCTCTCTATGGCCAGGGCTTGACACATATAATGAAGAATTCAAATACTGACCTTTGTTAAATGCTCCACAAAATTTMGAAATTCTATTATTTTATACCAAGAGATTTTGTTTAAKAATTAATACGTTTTCTTCTCAAAAAGGTAGGGGTCAAAACACTGACACCCCTGTTTTCAATACCTTTCAATACCTAACCTTGCAAGGATAACGGCATTGAGACTTATTCTAAAATGTTTGGTGAGTTGGAGAACACATTGGGAGGGATCTAAGACCATTCCTTCATACAGAATCTTTCCAGTTCCTTGATATTGTCACGTTCCTGACCTGTTTTCTTTTGTCTTTTGGTTACGTGCGTGTGTTTTGGGTTTTGCAAGTGTTTCTCTGCGCCCTGTATGTTCGGGCTTATCATTTTTGTGAAGTAGTAAATAGGAATATTTTTCCCAAGCGGCTCTCTCTCTGCGTCTGATTCTTTCACCCACCTAGTCCCGTGTGACAGATATGCTTCGTCTGCACACATGGATTGCCCTCTTCAATTCAAAATACAGGTTTTCAATGGGTTTCATGTCTGAAGCCTGAGATGTTCATGTTGATTTTYTGGCCAATTAACCATTTCTTTATGGATTTTGATGTGTGCTTGGGGTTATTGTCTTGCTGAAAGGTCTACTTGCGGCCAAGTTTCAGCCTCCTGTTTTTAGCTAAAATGTCCTGGTACTGGGTAAAGTTCATGATGCCGTTGAACTTAACAAGAGCCCAAGGACCAGTGGAAGCAAAATAGTGCTAAAATAACCACAAAGAAATCTTTAATTGACCTCGAAATCAACATTTTGCAATGGCCGTCATTGAAAAGCTATGGTTTTAATTGAAGACGGCAGTCCATGAGTGCAGATGAAGGATATCAAGGGTTTGGGAGATTCTGTATGGAGGAATGGTCTAAAATCCCTTTGAATGTGTCCTCCAACTCATAAAACATTTCAGAAAAAGGCTCAGTATTTATCCTCAAAAGGTGAGGTATTGAAAGGTATTGAAAACAGGGGTGTCAATAATTTTGACAATACCTTTGAGAAAAAAAGTATTAATTGTTAATTAAACCACATTTTCTGAGCAATAGCATTACTAGTAGAAAATAATATAATTTCCTCCAACATTTGAGCTTACAATACAGCTCAGTTTTCGAATTATTTATTTTGTATAGTCATTTTTTTCTCATCTTTATCAAGGGTGTCAATAATTCCAGTGACTCCATTAGTGACGTGATGACAAAATAAATAACTTATTCACTATAACACTTTAATCTACAGTTGATGTCAGAAGTTTACATACACTTAGTTTGGAGTCATTAAAACTAGTTTTTCAACCACTTCACAAATTTCTTGTTAACAAACTGTAGTTTTGGCAAGTCGGTTAGGACATCTACTTTGTGCATGACACAAGTAATTTTTCCAACAATTGTCTACAGACAGATTATTTCACTTATAATTCACTGACTGTATCACAATTCCAGTGGGTCAGAAGTTACATACACTAAGTTGACTGTGCCTTTAAACAGCTTGGAAAATTCCAGAAAATTATGTTATGGCTTTAGACGCTTCTGATAGGCTAATTGACATCATTTGAGTCAATTGGAGGTGTACCTGTGGATGTATTTCAAGGCCAACTTCAAACTCAGTGCCTCTTTGCTTGACATCATGGGAAAACCTCAGAAACCTCAGACCTCAGATAATAAATTGTAGACCTCCACAAGTCTGGTTCATCCCTGGGAGCAATTTCAAATGCCTGAAGGTACACGTTCATCTGTACAAACAATAGTACGCAAGTATAAACACCATGGGACCACGCAGCTGTCATACCGCTCAGGAAGGAGACACGTTCTGTCTCCTAGAGATGAACGTACTTTGGTGCGAAAAGTGCAACTCAATGCCAGAACAACAGCAAAGGACCTTGTGAAGATGCTGGAGGAAACAGGTACAAACGTATCTATATCCACAGTAAAACGAGTCATATATCAACATAACCTGAAAGGCCGCTCAGCAAGGAAGAAGCCACTGCTCCTAAACCACCATAAAAAAGCCAGACTACGGTTTGCAACTGCACATGGGGACAAAGATGCTGCTTTTTGGAGAAATGTCCCCCGGTCTGATGAAACAAAAATAGAACTGTTTGGCCATGATGACCATCGTTATGTTTGAAGGAAAAAGGGGGAGTCTTGCAAGCTGAAGGACACCATCCTAACCGTGCAGCACGTCTCACATCGTCCTTGTTGAATGTTGATCAGACTGCAAAAGTATGATGTGAAGATGATCTATACCCCGGGAAAGTTCATGTTCGCCGCAAACGACGAGCACGAGAAGTAATGTACTGGCCAAGAATGAAACAGGAAATCAGCCAACCACTGCTTCATGTGAACTGTGTTTGACCTACAGGCCAAAGCCGCTAACGCCTCATCCAGTACCCAACAGACCCTACTACAAAGTTGGAGTTGACCTTTTTGACTGCAATGGCAAAAGTCACATTGTTGTTACCGACTACTACTCAAACTACCCTGAAGTAGCAACACTGCCAACTACCTCCAGCAAAGCTGTAATCATCTACCTGAAATTAGTCTTTGCAAGACATGGGGTTGCGTCTGAACTGTACTCGGACAATGGCAATGGTTCTCAAGTTCCGAATTCCGAATCGTTTGCTAACGACTGGGAATTCTGACACAACACCTCCATCCCCAACTACCCAAGGTCCAACGGCTTAGCAGAGAGTTCAGTCAAAATTGTCAAAGGTCTGATGAAAAGGCACATGATGGAAAGGAGGATTTCCTAAAAAATCTGATGATCTACCGCAGCGCACCGCTGCAGAACGGACTTTCACCTGCACAAATGTTGATGAGACGTCGCATCAGAACCAACCTACCCATCCAGAGGTGCTCACAAAGTCAAACTCGCGAAGGATAAACAGAAAGACAAACAAAAACAGCGATACAACAAAAGTGCAAGACACTTACCTGAACTGAAACCTGGAGATCATGTACGACTCCAAGACATCACTACAGGAACCTGGATGCAGCAAGGGTGTGTGCAGAGAGAAGTTGCACCTCGATCCTATGAGATCCGAACGGAGCATGGATCACAACTGAGACAAAACAGAGTGGATCTTAAGCTTCAGCCATTCACTCAAGGGACTGAGGATCATCAGGAGGATACTGCTGAAGCGTCAAATGCCTTTAGAAATGGACAATTCAGTCAGAACACCCTGACTGACAATGAACGCTGTCAAACTGTTTCAGGAAGTACTTCAGCAGAACGACCAAATAGGACTGTCAGAGCCCCTGAAAGGCTTATTGAAAATGGCTAAAAAATAAAAAGAGGAGCACCTGGACTGAATGTTTTGTTTATGTGAAAGGCAATAGAGCCACAATAGAGTATTGTTGGACAGACTATATTGAGTTGAAAACATAATATAAAAAAAAAAATTGGGGGAAAGAAATGTGTGCTATTGAAAATTGCATGTCATGCAGGTTGAGTAAACAAATGTGATGTGACATGTGTAGTTACATAGAAAAGTAGTTTTCTTTTAAAGGAAAGAAGATGTGTTGTTAAGTGTTCATAACATTTAGACTACGTTACCCAGCAAGCTATGCGGGTGGTTGAAGAATGCCTTGCATGGCTAAACATGGAGTTTTCAAGCTGAAGTATATGTACATTAAAAGTAGTTAAACCTACGCCCCGGTTTGTCATTATATAAGGAACCAACATAACAATATTGAAGCAACATCTCAAGACATCAGTCAGTAAGTTAAAGCTTGGTCGCAAATGGGTCTTCCAAATGGACAATGACCCCAAGCATACTTCCAAAGTTTTGGCAAAATGGCTTAAGGACAACAAAGTCAAGGTATTGGATTGGCCGTCACAAAGCCCTGACCTCAATCCTATAGAAAATTTGTGGGCAGAACTGAAAAAGTGTTTGCGAGCAAGGAGGCCGACAAACCTGACTCAGTTACACCAGCTCTGTCAGGAGGAATGGGCCAAAATTCACCCAACTTATTGTGGGAAGCTTGTGGAAGGCTACCCGAAACATTTGACGCAAGTTAAACAATTTAAAGGCAATGCTACCAAATACTAATTGAGTGTATGTAAACTTCTGACCCACTGGGAATGTGATGAAAGAAATAAAAGCTGAAATAAATCATTCTCTCTACTATTATTCTGACTTTTCACATTCTTAAAATAAAGTGGTGATCCTAACTGACCTAAGACAGGGGATTTTTACTCTGATTAAATGTCAGGAATTGTGAAAAACTGAGTTTAAATGTTTTTTGCTAAGGTGTATGTAAACTTCCGACCTCAACTGTATATGTAGCAGACATTTTAGTCAGGGTTGTAGAGCTCCCTTACTTTTGTCAAGTTGATAATACATGGAGCTGGTAAAACTATTTCTAGAAAATTAATTATAATTAATTCTAAATAGATTATATTTAATTACCACTAAAATTCCATGAAAAACAATAGAATGACAAACCAAATATATAGCCTATGTATAGCAGCCTATAAGTAGCTAAATGGTAGTTTCTTCCCTGTCTTCCCTCTGGCGGTGGCGAGAATGATGAACAACTGTAGGCTATGTGTGTGCACTGCTACGGCCCGTCAGAGTCTTGACCACTTTGGCCAATCAAAACATCGAAAAAAAGTCACCAGCAGATCATATCCAGCCTTATAAACAATATGAGAAGCCGTCTGTTCACAACGTCCGCAGCCAACCTGGACACCTAAATGTAATATGATATGTTACGTTTCGTATGGTATGTATTAATTGTGCATGTCCGTCACCCATTTCGTATGACCAGACCAGGGCCAGCTCAGTCCAAGTACACACACCTGATATTTTAGAAAAACATCCTGGAGACAGCTGGCCAATGCTTCTCCCTCCTGTGCGCCTCCACCAACAATGGCTTTAGGGACTTTGTTCACAGTATGGGAGAACATGTGACAAGCGAGCTGAGACCACTGCTTAACTGTTTATATCTCCAGTGCTTGACTTGGGCACGAGCTCATTGGAGCTGAGTATCGGCGCCTCAGATTTACTATTGATTGAGCTTCTGWTCCTCTTATAGAATATGAGTTCGAAAGTATTATGGAGCTCCTGTACCAAAATATAAACAATACTTGCACATAAAATGAGTACCTGAACCTATTTCAATCCAAGTCAAGCATTGTTCCCTGTAGCTCGGTGGAGTGTGAGAGGTGGTTTATTCACATGAACCTTATCATCACACAATGAGATATAGGATCCAAATGTTTAAAAAAAACTTCACGGACCACCTCTTGTGCAGTGGTTATGGCGACACTGTTCTGCTGAGGAAACCCAAACCACCTTAAAGCCCAAGGATTCTGACCCTTTCTGGAAGTTGCTGTAGCCCTGCTTGAGATATTTAGCCTATATTGGCTATTGGTTGAGATGCAGGGCCTATTCTAGCTTGGTATGTCAGGGTGGGCAATTGGAAAAGTAAATGGGGTGGGTCACATTTATTATAGGTAATAATYCTTTTAGGTTCTAGTTTATTGAGATGAATGAATGTACCACACCAAAAGCTTGATTTTATAACTGATTTCCTGCAATTCTACGAAGTAATGATTTATGTTCAATACTTGGTCAATTGATTTGAAGYCATGTATAAACTATGCAAATGATTTCTATGAATTGATAGTTAATCTCTCTGTTCTTTTTTATTCTGTAATAGGGTATGTTGTAATCATGTGTTCAAGCTAATCAAATCAAAGTGTCACACCCTGATCTGTTTCACCTGTCTTTGTGCTTGTCTCCCCACCCCCTCCAGGTGTCGTTTAGACATACAGACTTCAACTGTATGTCTAAACAAAAGACTRCACTTTGCCAGATGACACATTAAGTTAGCCGGGTGTGTCTGGGGGTGATTTCAGCCATCTATTGTATTTCATGAATGTGTACATGTTTAGACAGTAGTAACCCATCCGCCTAGCTAGATGTGGCTGGGGGGGGTGGTTACAGCATTTCCTTCACATGACCAATCAATTTAGATAAGCGTGTCTGGGTAAGCGTCATCAAATATTGATAAAACATTTAAAAAATATTTTTATCTGGACAATTTCTGTTTTTGAGATTGCTACTATGCAAATATGCAAGTAACTATTTCACTATATTGTTTACACCTTCTGTATACCGTGCAAGTGCAAAAAAAACGTAGATATTATTTGATATAGTCTGAGTTTACCAGAGACAGTAATGTGAAGAACAACATGACCTGCACCCAAGTCAGATGAGGATATAGGGCCAAGGACTAGGTATATTTTTACCTGGATTTTTTCCATAATGTAGGCTACTACTTTCACCACCTTTTAGRCTTGAAAATCTTTGGTTGTTTACTACACTACTCACTCTGTTTAGCACACGGCCTCACATGTGAATCCTTAAAGAGATGGGTGGGTCTAKGGCTTAAGAGGGTGTGAACGATGCTGAATGGGTGTAYACAAAGACGAGGTCTCCAGTACGTGTACCAAAAKATTCAAGGGCCATTTTCTCAAAAGTGGGGCTACAAGTTTATCWACTTTCWAAGCAAAACGACTTACCCATTGTTCCTCAACTTTAGTGAATGCTATACAATTTTCTAGCTCTGAGTCTCTACTTTTATCCAATGTAAAAAACACCATTTCAAATGTTGCTACATAGGACTGAATCCAGGTGGTGGGTCACATTTACGGTTTTATTTTTCACTCAATCACCTAAAAAAAATAGCACTGCACCACTGATTTTAGCTGACAACCTCCACCTCCTCTCATGTCTGTGTGATTTTCCACTCGTTAGCCTTACGGCTGTAAAGGATGCAGGAGTCACTGGGCGATGTGTGATAGCACCACTTTCCCCCAGCCAGCCAGCCCACACATCTCACCTCCCCAGGTTAATGTCTATCAAGTGGCTGGAGGGCTATATCGAATTACTGCTAGGGGATTGGCTAGCTAGGTCACTGTCCTATCCTTCATTGTCTCACCTCAATAGGCCTCTAAGGAGTCAGCAGTGGCTGTGTGTGTGAGAGTATGTATGCATGTACAGTACCAGTCAAAAGTTTGCCTTCATGACAGCTTTGCACACTCTTGGCATTCTCTCAACCAGCTTCATGAGGTAGTCACCTGGAATGCATGTTTATTTCAAAAGTGAAATAAACAATGAAAAATGTAGAGTAAACATTACACTCACAATAGTGAGTAGTGAAGTGCAATAGGGAAAATAAATCAAATATGGATTGTATTTACAATTGTGTTCACTGGTAGCCCTTTTCTTGTGATATCAGGTCACAAATCTTGCTGCTGCTCTCACTTCTCTCTCTCTCTCTCTCGTCTCTCTCTCTCTCTCTCTCTCTCTCTCTCTCTCTCTCTCTCTCTCTCTCTCTCTCTCTCTCTCTCTCTCTCTCTCTCTCTCTCTCTCTCTCTCTCTCTCTCTCTCTCTCTCTCTCTCTCTCTCTCTCTCTCTCTCTCTCTCTCTCTCTCTCTCTCTCTCTCCTCTCTTCTCTCTCTCTTCTCTCTCTCTTCTCTCTCTCTTCTCTTCTCTCTCTCTCTCTCTCTCTCTCTCTCTCTCTCTCATATATATATATGGAGGGCCCATTTTGCAGTCGGAAATTGATCGAAGGGCACAGTGATGGTCACTAACTGGCACAGCCACAAAGTCATGATTTTTAAACCTAACCCCAAACTTAACCACAGTGATAACCCTTGTACCTAACCTTAAATTAATAAACCTTAAATTATATTTTTTGTTTTCATATATTTTCACAATATAGACAATTTTGACTTTGCAGCTGGCCTACCTAAGGGGAAATCACTCAGTTCTGCCTCCAGGACAAGACTCATTATAATAAATGTCAACCTGCTGATGGGCAAGGCCATAGTACAAATCTCTGTAGATTGTAGATGCAGCCTGTAACTTTTCCTCGTTCTTTTTTTCTCTTCTTCCCGTCTTCCATTATCGACAGCACCTATGGAGAGACTGATGAGAAGTCCCTCTCCTGGGCGGACTTCATTGAAGCGGCGTAGCCCCGCAATCAAATAGCCCCTTGATTTGATGCAGATGGAGGGAAAACAGCTTGCTTCCAAGTTGTTTTAATAAAATACCACGCTCTATTGTCTACCCACTTACACGCAGGTCCTAGCCACAAAGAGAGACATTTTCATACCCTGCCACTCTTTAGCAGACAGAATTAAAGGAAGAACAGCCAGGTGAAACGTTGTTCTTGCTTTGCATCGGGACTAGTAGCTGTTGGGGAAGCTTTCAGAAGGACAGAAAATATTTCCCCTTTTCTTTCAGAGGGTCATCAGACTAGTCTGGCATTTGTTTCTCTCTCTCAGCGCTGCTCTATATCTGCAATTCAAAGTGCTGTGAGGTTTGCCTCTTGCCAAATTACGAGCTCCATTTGCCAGCCTAATTAATGGTTCATAGCACTCCCTTGAATGTATTGCTGTGGCCCTTCGCAGGTGCCAAACCAAACAGGATAGACCTCACAGACAACCATAAACTTAGAACTTGGCCGAGGAACCTGACACTTCAGAAAACAAACGTGTTACGGTCTGTTTATATTATCTCTCTCTCTCTCTCCACGTTCCACTGTCTTGGCTGACAGTTACTTGACTGTTTCACATTATGGTCACCCTAGCGATGGTTGTCATAAAGGGATGGGGCAGGATACAGAGACCTACAACCTCTTACTTTTGACTGCAGTTTGTTGTCTGTTTGTCAGTGGGTACCCTTGCGGTCAATGTTATTTAGGTACACGGTAAAAAAAAGTTTACATGGTTGATTACAAGACAGGACAGGAAATCAACTTAAATTACCTCCAAAAAACAAAATAACTTTTTAGGGATAAGGGGCAGTATTTGGAAATTTGGATGAATGACTTGCCCAAAGTAAACTGCCTGTTACTCAGGCCCAGAAGCATGGATATGCATATCATTGGTAGTATTGGATAGAAAATACTCTGAAGTTTTTAAAACTGTTAAAGTAATGTCTGTGAGTATAACAGAACTGATATGTCAGGCGAAAAGCCGAGGAGAATCCATCCGGAATTATTTTTTGGAGGTCACAGCCCATTCAAATCCTTGTTTATGGGAGATTCAAAGGACACCTCCCATATTGCAGTTCCTATGGCTTCCACTAGATGTCAATCGTCTTTAGAAAGGGTTTCAGAATTGTTTTTTGAAAAATGACTTAGTAATTGTAGCTTTTCAAGATGGCCCTCATTTTGGACTGTAGTCTTGTGGCGCGCACTTCGTTATTTATCTCCGGTATTGAACATACTACATTCAGTCTTAWATTGTATCGTTTATTTACATATTGGGGTACCTGAGGATTGATTAGAAATGTGGTTTGACTTGTTTGGACGAAGTTTATTGGTAACCTTTGGGATACCTTTGTATACACGTTGAACGAGGACTTTATTGAACAAAACGACCATTTGTTGTGTAGCTGGGACCCTTGGGATTGCAAACAGAGGAAGATCTTCAAAGGTAAGTGATTCATTTTATCGCTATTTCTGACTTTTGTGACGCCTCTGCTGGTTTGGAAAATGTTTTTAATGCTTTTGTGTGTGGGACGCTGTCCTCAGATAATTACATGGTATGCTTTCACCGTAAAGCCATTTTTTAAATCTGACAACGCGGTTGGATTAACCTCTCTTGGGCACGTGAGACGGTAGCGTCCCACCTCTTCAACAGCCAGTGAAACTGCTGGGCGCCAAATTCAAATACAGAAATACTCATTATAAAAACTCAGAAAACAAAACATATTTTACATAGGTTTAAAGATTAACTTCTTGTGAATCCAACCCCGGTGTCAGATTTAAAAAATGCTTTACGGCGAAAGCATACCTTACGATTATTTGAGAACATAGCCCACTAGARAAATCATTACAAACAGTAGCAAGCCAAGTAGAACAGTTACACATGTCAGAAATAGAGATAAAATGAATCCCTTTGATGATCTTCATATGGTTGCACTCAGCAGACATTCATTTACTCAATAAATGTTCCTTTTGTTCGATAAAGTCTCTTTATATCCAAAAACCTCAGTTTTGTTTGTGCGTTTTCTTCAGTAATCCACAGGCTCAAACGCAGTCAAAACAGGAAGACAAAAAAATTGTATCCATAAAGTTCAGAGAAACATGTCAAACGATGTTGATATTCAATCCTCAGGTTATTTTTAGCCTAAATAATCGATAATATTTCAACCGGACAATAACGTCGTCAATTTAAAAGGTAAACAAGAATTGCACTCTCTCGGTCTCGCTCATGAAAAAGCTCTGTGACACTTTAGGGTCCACTCATTCCGACTGCTCTTACTTCTTCATTTTTCAGAATACAAGCCTGAAACAATTTCTAAAGACTGTTGACATCTAGTGGAAGGCATAGAAACTGCAATTTGAGTCCTAAGTCAATGGATACTGTAATGGCATTGAATAGAAAACTACAAAACCAAAAAAACTACTACTTCCTGAATGGATTTTTCTCATGTTTTCGCCTGCCGAATCAGTTCTGTTACACTCACAGACACTATTTTAACAGTTTTGGAAACTTTAGAGTGTTTTCT
Source organism: Salvelinus sp. IW2-2015 (assembly GCF_002910315.2). Lineage (NCBI taxonomy): Eukaryota > Metazoa > Chordata > Actinopteri > Salmoniformes > Salmonidae > Salvelinus > Salvelinus sp. IW2-2015. The sequence goes on along the minus strand of NW_019942514.1, from coordinate 4,740,710 downwards.
ATCCAAATTTACCAGTTATATGCATATCATATCTTCTGGGCCCGAGAAGCAGGCAGTTTAATTTGGGCATGCATTTCATCCAAAATTCCGAATGCTGCCCCCTACCCTAGTGAAGTTAACAAGAAGTTAAGCTTTTAAACGATGTAAGACACGTATGTTCATTAATGTTTAATATAACAATTTTTGCATTTTGAATTTCGCGCTCTGCAATTTCACCGGATGTTAGCGCCCCACCTATCCCAAAGAAGTTTTTATACACCCTACTCTGTATTTTATAACAAGTATAAATCTTACTATTGAGTGTAAACAGCTTGAACGTAAACTCGAACCACCTCGCTCAAACTGCTTCTCTCTGACTCACCAGATAAAGTGAAAAGAGACAACCTGATATGGGTATTGCACATCGTGAAGAAAAAGAAAAGAAAGGGAGGAATATTTGATTACTGATGACAGACTAAAACAGCGTTTCTGAACTCTGGTCCTTGATTACCCGCAACAGCACACATTTTGGRTGTAAGCAGTTCCTCTTTGGGGAATCTTGGGTGTTTTCACTGACACCACTCCTGGAGAACAAATCTGCCCGGCAACCAGGCAGACTGGAGATTCCATTCCAGGAAGCACCGATTGCTACCCGAGGCGAGCTGTCCCCTAGGCTTGAGCAGGGGTGGCGGATGTGCTGAAAGTTGTCAGACGGGGACCTTTCTCAAGCAACTAGACTATCAAATTCTTGCATCATGCTGCGATGACAAACCTCTTCTTCTAGTTAACAGATGTTCTTAGTGGGTTTATTCTGTCTCAAACTCAATTTAGATGCTAAATAAAGGACAGAAGAGAATCACTTACAGTTGGTTTTGGCTGATACTGTAGGCACTGCTAAAACATAATCACAGCTCAACGGTATACATAGCGAATTCATCTTGATTCGGAAAAACATGTCAGAAAAATGTAGACGACACATAAACAATGCCTCCTTCATTCTCTATTAGGGCTGAACAAGACAAAATCCTGTCTTCTTAAATGGAACCAGGCCAATCAGATTTACAGTAGAGCTGTAAGATGGATAGCAGCTACACATACATTCTGAGTGAGTCTATAGGTGTTTCAACCCCAGGACCCCCCCCCTAAATTGTATCTTTTGTATTAGCCCTAGGTCATTGGGGCCTCTAGATAGATTCTTAAACCTCCGGGATGAATTGATTGATTTTATGTCTCTATCTCACTGACATTAGTGCCGTGCAGAAGCCCATATCTTTTTTACGGTAACGATTGGTGTACTGAATTGAATTGGAATGTTGCTATGGCCAGTGGCTGTCCACAGAAGGATGGACACTGGAGCATGATGAGTGTGTCTGTGATTGTCTTCAAGCAATTTCACGGACATCCTGTGAACAGGATTGCCTCTGAGTTGCACAAGATGAACAGCCCTCCCCTGTAGGTCTGTAACTGACTGGCTACTGTTAACCAAGAAAGAAAGAAAATAAAAAATTCAAGAAAACCTTTTTATGTTTTCCGGACTTGTGTTGGAGAAATCCTTGGCCCTTCCTGGGGGMATGGCTTTTGTTGTAGGTAGTATCCGTGTATCAATCAAAGTGAACTCTATATGAGACTCAGAGGGATGCATAAGAAGCTGTGTTTCTAATTGATCAATGGCTTGTTCAAGGAATTAACAGGCTTCATTAGCAACAATGTTCCAAATCTTTGACTCCGGCTCCTGTCGGAGAAGATAGCCACAGGGCACAATCCCAACCAAAACATATTGGAATTTTTATAAGTCAAGGCATTAGTAGGGAATTTATACGGACCGTCATCTCTTCAAAGCTCAGCCGGGCTGGAATGGATCTTGTTTCTTGCCTTGCTGAGCTGATACCGTGTTCAAAGTGGGAGGAATCCCTTCCTTTTTTTCCCTGAACAATGCCGACTTTCGAGGACTTAACACGGGACTGATCCCTGTAATACCCCCAATATGATACAATTGTGCAGCATGAAAATAAGAAGAGACTTACAACAGGACACGTCATATTCTCCTAAGAGGGTGACCATTAGTGCTCCCAGAAACCGGACCGGGTTTAACTTGTCAGACGGCTTCAAAGGATGCCGCATGGGCCTCTTGTAAGCTCCCTGGCTGATGGAGAATTATTGATTGTGTGTTCAAATATCTTGAGCCGCTGGTGTACAACATTGGGGTTTAAATTAAGGCCTAACGCGCAGGACATGCATAATTGATGTGGTTCCCATCAAAAGGTACTAGCAAAGTAAGCTACAGAGGTCTCAGAACCTTTTGATGAACGTTTTTTACTCGTCAACAAACTCGTGTTGAACATGCATTTACGGTGATAGGTCGCTGAGCATGTAAAGCCGATATGAGAGAATGAAATCATACCTCATATAACAGATCCAATGAAGCCAGAGGATGCTTGTTGATGTATGTGGGGAAACAAACAAAATACTGTATCCTTAAGACAGCCAGCCAACACCACAAGTACAGTATGTACAGTACATGTMAAATTATGCTAAATGTTTTTAAAATTGTATAATAAACTGTTTAAAAAGACTCCATGCAATTATTTAGCTTGATGGCATGATTCATATCACACTTGCATAATAAGAGAGCTGTTACCTGTAACAGAGGTCAAAGGTCAGATTAAGAAAGCTGCAGTTCTTACGGTATGTCACCTCTCTTCTCTCCAGAGCCATTGGAATGAAAATCATGCATTTGTTGTTTAATGAATTGGCCATTCCAATATTGATCTGTCTGGCTGTGTATTGACCAGCACTGCTGCTAAAGCCACACGATCCAAAATGGTTGAGAAAATGAAAGTGCAATGATGGAGTAGCATGTCTACTTGCAATTATTAAATACAGACATAACATCACATAGCAACCAAGATTTAAAGGGGCAATCTGCAATTGCGACATCAATTCTTTACTTGTAAATGAATTATATGTACCCATTGATTTTTGAAGAACATGACTTATTAATGTCTCATAAGCTTAGGTCAACTGTCGTACACCATCAAAACCCAGACCCCTTGACCTTTTTCACATTTTGTTACGTTACAGCCTTATACGAAAATGGATTAAATTGTTTTAACCCCCCATCAATCCACACACAATATCCTCAGTTTCTCCCATTCATTCAGCATACTGTATTAATGTCACGCCCTGACCTTAGAGAGCCTTTTTATTTCTCTATTTGGTTAGGTCAGGGTGTGATTTGGGTGGGCATTCTAGGTTGTCTATTTTGTTGGCCGGGTATGGTTCCCAATCAGAGGCAGCTGTCTATTGTTGTCTCTGATTAGGGATCATACTTAGGCTTGGGGATCATAAAATGTACGCCTACCACGCTGCACCTTGGTCTCCTTCCACCGACGCACGTAACAGAAGWTCCCACCACAAACGGACCAAGCAGCGTGGTCAGGAGGAGAGGACACAATGGAAACCTGAGAGGCAGCCCCAATTTTATTTGGGGGGGGGGGGCAGATGACGTGCGCGTCGGTGCTGAGGGGTGAGTCCGAGACCGAGGAGGAATTCTTGGACCGTTTGAGCGAGGAGTGGTTGGCAGTGGAGAGGGACGAAAGAGTTTGGAGGGGTTGGAGTCTGAAGCAAGACAGTCGCTTTGAGGAGCGTGTGACCCTTCAGGCACCATGCTTTGCGGAGATACGCAATGTGTCTCCAGTGCGCATCCACAGCCCGATACGTTCTGTTCCAGCTCCTCGCACTTGCCGTGCGAAAGTGAGCACCCAGCCAGGACGGGTTGTGCCGGATCAGCGCTCCTGGTCTCCAGTACGCTTCCTCGGTCCAGGATATCCTGCACCGGCTCTACGCACTGTGTTGCCAGTGCGCCTTCACAGCGCAGTGCGTCCTGTGCCAGCGCCCCGCACTTGCCGGGCTAAAGTGAGCATCCGGCCAGGACGCGTTGTGCCAGCGCAAAACAGCATGATGCTGCCACCACCATTCTAACCAGGTTTCCTCCAGACGTGATGCTTGGCATTCAGGCCAAAGACTTCAATCTTGGTTTCATCAGACCAGAGAATCTTGTTTCTCATGGTCAGAGTCCTTTCGGTGCCTTTTGGCAAACTCCAGCGGGCTGTCATGTGCTCTTTTACTGAGGAGTGGCTTCCGTCTGGCCACTCTACCATTACCATAAAGGCCTGATTGGTGGAGTGCTGCAGAGATGGTTGTCCTTCTGGAAGGTTCTCCCATCTCCACAGAGAAACTCTGGAGCTCTGTCAGAGTGACCATTGGGTTCTTCGTCACGTCCCTGACCAAGGCCCTTCTCCCACGATTGCTCAGATTGGCCGGGCGGCCAGCTCTAGGAAGAGTCTTGGTGGTTCCAAACTTCTTCTATTTAAGAATGATGGAGGCCACTGTGTTCTTGGGGACCTTCAATGCTGCAGACCTGTTTTGGTACCCTTCCCCAGATCTGTGCCTTGACACAATCCTGTCTCCTGACAATTCCTTCGACCTAATGGCTTGGTTTTTGCTCTGACATGCGCTGTCAACTTATATAGACAGTTAAGTGCCTTTCCAAATCATGTCCAATGTCACGCCCTGACCTTAGTTTTCTATTTTTTACGTATTATTTTGGTCAGGTCAGGGTGTGACGAGGGTGGGTATGCTTGTTTGTCCTGTCTAGGTTTTTTTTGTATATCTAGGGGTGTTTGTTAGTCTAGGTTTATTATAGGTCTATGGTGGCCTGAATTGGTTCTCAATCAGAGACAGCTGTTTATTGTTGTCTCTGATTGGGGATCCTATTTAGGTTTCCATTTTCCATTTTGGTTTTCTGGGTTATTGTCTATGTGTCGTTGCATGTCAGCACTCGTTGTAATTAGCTTCACGTTCGTTTTGTTATTTTGTTAGTTTGTTTAAGTGTTCTTCGTTTATTAAAGAAGAATGTACTCCTATCACGCTGCGCCTTGGTCTCCTCACTACGACGAACGTGACATCCAATCAGTTTTATTTACCATAGGTGGACTCCAATCAAGTTGTAATAACATCAAGGACGATCAATGGAAACAGGATGCACCTGAGATCAATTGAGTCTCATAGCAAAGGGTCTGAATACTTATGTAAATAAGGTATTTCTGTCCTTGTTTTTTTTTTGCGAATGCACTGTATTCTTTTTAAATATGTTTTTCCTTCTTTATCATTTTAGCGTAATACTAGCACCCATCTCCTAATTGGAGTAAAATATTGGACAACAATTCTTAGGTGTCTACTTACAACTTATTCATACTACAGTATATGCATTTTACTGACACAGTATATTTTACATTAGTTATTATTTTTGTCCCACCCTTCAGCTACCCTCAACTCCTCCCATCTACCTCTGAAAACCATAGATTTTTTATTTCTAACTGTCATATATTTTTCAACTGTGCTGTAATGTTTCACAAAAGTCTGAACCTTTCTATTCTCATAGCTTCTACAGATTGTAAATTAAAGATGAATATTTTTACTAAAAGTATTATTATATTATTGATTGACAATGGCTTTTCAAGTCACCCAGCAGTGCTATTTGCAGAGTTAGCTCCAGGTAAATGTTGCAATTATTCAGCCATTCCTGAACCAGCAACCGAAAACAAGATACATATGAGCACTACCAAACCAAGTGCTCTAATGATTCTGTCCCTTCACAGCAAAATCTGCAGAGCTGGGATGGTTGTATCCCTCATTAACATTCTATTGGATGCAATAGTTTTGTATAATAATTTAAATTGAACAACTTCGCCCTTGTTTTGTGTATCGGTTCATGCAATCGGCACATCGGAAATCTCTTCCCAACTATTTGCAACCTGTATGGTGCAGCTGTAAATTTGTTGCTCCTTAAAACCTCTATGCGATCGGTGTCCCTATACTGGGACGGTTGAGCTAACGTGCACTAATGTGATTAGCATGGCGTTGTAAGTAACAGCAAACTTTCCAGGACATAGACATGTCTTATATGGGCAGAAAGCTTAAATTCTTGTTACTCTAACTGCACTGTCCAATTTACAGTTGCTATTACAGTGAAAGAATACCATGCTATTGCTAGATGAGTGCACAGTTATGTACGTGGAACAACAATAAACCAATTAGGCACATTTGGGGAGACTTGATACATCATTTTGAACGGTAATGCAATGGTTCATTGGATCAGTCTAAAACTTTGCACATACACTGCTGTCATCTAGTGGCCAAAATCTGAATTGTGCCTAAACTGCAATAATACATTGTGGCCTTTCTCTTGCATTTCAAAGATGATGGAACAAAAAAGAAAAATAATATCTTTGTATTATCTTTTACCAGATCTAATGTGTTATATTCTCCTTCATTAATTTCACATTTCCACAAACTTCAAAGTGTTTCCTTTCAAATGGCACCAATAATATGCATATCTTTGCCTCAGGTCCTGAGCTACAGGCAGATAGATTTGGGTATGTCATTTTAGGTGAAAAAAAAGGGTCTGATCCTTAAGAGGTTTGTCAGCATGCTCCTCGATACAACACTGGTCGTTCACACTGGCTTTGGCGGCTCCCTAGTAGTTTAACGGCCCAGGACTTGGTTAATGTTTAAAATGCGGCCCGTCAATACTAAAAAAAACATTGGGTCGGTAATATGGGTCATATCTTTTGAACTACTAGACACAAGCCATATAATTTAATGGTGAAAACATAACTGTCACTAACCTACCCTCAGTTTATTCTCCAAGGAACTTAGAGTCTGTGGTACAGCGAAGCCTATCATCACAACTAGCTAGCTAGCAAATGTTAGCCAGCTAGCTAGCTAGGTTAGCTAAGATAACATGCAGTATTTCAACATTGGTTAGCAATAAAGATACTTAGAAACATTTTAAGGTACCAATCGAGCAGCTGCTGAAAATATTCTTCCACTTCACCTCCGCTTCAAGAAGATATTTAATAAAACAGTCCGAGCTTCATGTGTCTCACCAGACAGCATGAGGTTGGTGCCTGAAACAGATTATTTGAATCTACAGTAGGCATAAACTGTAAAAAAAAAAATACAGTATGTTAAGAGTCATTTTTACAGGAGGCTTCCAATTACACTTAATAATCGCATTTTGCAGCATTTTACTCAAAATGCAGTGCAATCTACAGCATTAATGTTGTAAAACACATTCACTATATTTTACTGTGCATTATACGGTATTGTACTGTGGAAATTCCATACAAGTTTTACAGTGTGTGCAGATGCAAACGTTGCTAGCATAATTACAGTAAAATCTCCCTGTCATCAAGGCAAAGGGTGGCAACTTTGAAGAATCTAAAATCTAAAATATATTTTGATTTGTTTAACACTTTTTTGGTAACTACATTATTGAATATGTGTTATTTCATAGTTTTGATGTCTTCACTACTATTCTACAATGTAGAAAATGTAGAAAATAAAGAAAAACCCTTGAATGAGTAGGTTTGTCCAAACTTGACTGCTTTTCAACGTCCATGGACGTCTGGTGTCAGTCGGTGGTCAGGGGGTGAGGATGCTGATTACAGTATGATCTAGGAGAGGTGAGAGAGAGAGGTGGAGAGAGAGATAGAGAGGGAGTGGGAGAGGGAGGGGTTGTCCATGACTGTTTTAACACTCTTGGTTTGATAACAGAAATACAAAGAAAACAGTTATGAGCTTAACCTAACAGTATGCCAGTGGAAGGGAAGACAGTTGCAGGTGACCCAACTGTGGTTTGTGACTGTTATGATTTCCCATTGTAGCCAATTCAGTTGCAGTAATTCCATTACCGGTTTTTGGTATCGGAATCATGAGTTTTAATCACTTAATAATTTATAAACATAATTTATATGAGTAAAATCACTATAACTAATTGGTAGGTCTACCATTACTTCTTAATTCTGTGAACTTTCACTATCCTCTCTCCACATGAGGGAGAGAAATGAGAAAATATCTTAAAGATATGTGGGTTTTACAAAGCACAAGTCAATGTGTCTTAAACTTACAGAAGGTAACAATTTCTTCAAAACTAAATTTAAGTGTTGATATTTTAGTTGGCAGGGTTTTTCTGTCTACATGATTGTTTTTTTTTTTGCATTTCTGATGGTTGAAAACATCTATTTTTTGATAGATGTTATCTAAGAGCCCATTTCCATCTGTTCATCCAGAAATCAAATCATTTACTTATGCCTTATTTAAAAAAAATGAAAAATGGTTGAAAAATGTATCTATGCCTTTATTTCCCAAAACTGTAAACTCTTAGCTTTCATTTGACACCCAATTTGATATGCTCCTATAAACTTCACATGTTGGTGCTCATGGGTCCTTTTAGATGGAAATGCCCATGGAGTGAATGTTGCCCATTTGAGGAAGACACTTGACAAACCTTACATATGACGTTCTTGAACGCATACTGCTATAGTAGCCTACCAGACACTTAGGTGTACTTAGGAAACATACCATACACTTAATTGGGCCCTTCCAAGTGGCCATTTGAACTCACCTGAAACCATCTACCTCATCATACTCAGCTCATAACAGGTGGCGGATGGACCGGAGAGTCTATTTGTTTACCTGATACGGTCTGCTCATTCTACCCTCCAGTGTGTCTCTCGCTGCAGGGGGCTGGGCTTTGACAGCGCCTGTCCTCATTAGCGGTCAGCTAACACCTGAGAGATGAGATGCATCCTGACACCAAGGACGGATTCTCACCTCCATTATCAGCAGCAGGGGTTCGCAACGATCCCATTACAGCAGGGAGGGAAGAGCTGGAGGTGATGAAGGGAATGGAGGGATGGGGGCGTAAAGGCATCATAGGGGAGCAAATGACGGTACCCCTTGTCCGGGGTCCGGCAACCAGCCGTGAGCCAAATGATGGAGGTCATCCACACAGAACTCATTCAGGGAGACTGGGAATGATCAATACCACCTGATGAAGTATCGGACTTCCTTTGATGAACATCAAAATGGAATATGTTTTTACTCCGTTTAATCGATGGGAAGAGTGTGAAACTAATTGGGCAAAAATGCAGGGCATTTATTGATTAATCAAGCAGAAAAATGAGGGAAGTATCGGAGTTCAGTCGACATTCCGAAGGCAAGGACATGCCTTTTTTTGATTGGGTGAAATTAAATGAATCGACAACATGGGATCAGAGGCCAGCTCATTAAAGCTTCAGGGATGTGTAATGTTAAAGGCACAGTAGCAAAAGCACCTGTGAGTCTTTGCTCACAAAAATAGATAGGCTACAGAAGTAGTTGGTGTAGGTGCTGAAAAGCCATGTTTTACAGCAGCCACCCTGTGAGTGCTATGACATTTCCATAATGGCCGCCCCTCTCACAACCTGCTCATTATTTCCAAGGGATCTTCCTACATATACAGTGGGGAGAACAAGTATTTGATACACTGCCGATTTTGCAGGTTTTCCTACTTACAAAGCATGTAGAGGTCTGTAATTTTTATCATAGATACACTTCAACTGTGAGAGACGGAATCTAAAACAAAAATCCAGAAAATCACATTGTATGATTTTTAAGTAATTAATTTGCATTTTATTGCATGACATAAGTATTTGATCACCTACCAAACCAAGAAGAATTCGCCTCTCACAGACCTGTTCGTTTTTCTAGAGCCCTCCTGTTCTCCACTCATTACCTGTATTAACTGCACCTGTTTGAACTCGTTACCTGTATAAAAGACACCTGTCCACACACTCAATCAAACAGACTCCAACCTCTCCACAATGGCCAAGACCAGAGAGCTGTGTAAGGACATCAGGGATAAAATTGTAGACCTGCACAAGGCTGGGATGGCTACAGGACAATAGGCAAGCAGCTTGGGAGAAGGCAACAACTGTTGGCGCAATTATTAGAAATGGAAGAAGTTGAAGATGACGGTCAATCACCCTCG
>NW_019942514.1:4379994-4430829 GCF_002910315.2 Salvelinus sp. IW2-2015 | reverse complement strand
TTTGTACAATTACAATGGTTAAAGCATCACAAGGTTTTTTTTTAAAAATAAACGATAAGTCCACATAATATGTACCAGAAGTTATGTATAAGATTGTTATTTTTACAATAGTGTGTTTGTTCTTCACTGGTTGCCCTTTTCTTGTGGCAACAGGTCACAAATCTTGCTGCTGTGATGGCACACTGTGGAATTTCTCCCAGTAGATATGGGAGTTTATCAAATTGGATTGTTTTCAAATTCTTTGTGGATCTGTGTAATCTGAGGGAAATATGTCTCTCTAATATGGTCATACACATTGGCAGGAGGTTAGGAAGTGCAGCTCAGTTTCCACCTCATTTTGTGGGCAGTGTGCACATAGCCTGTCTTCTCTTGAGAGCCATGTCTGCCTACGGCGGCCTTTCTCAATAGCAAGGCTATGCTCACTGAGTCTGTACATAGTCAAAGCTTTCCTTAAGTTTGGGTCAGTCACAGTGGTCAGGTATTCTGCCACTGTGTACTCTCTGTTAGGGCCAAATAGCATTCTAGTTTGCTCTGTTTTTTTTGTTAATTCTTTCCAATGTGTCAAGTAATTATCTTTTTTTTCTCCATGATTTGGTTGGGTCTAATTGTGCTGTTGTCCTGGGGCTCTGTGGGGTGTGTTTGTGTTTGTGAACAGAGCCTAGGACCAGCTTGCTTAGGGGACTCTTCTCCAGGTTCATCTCTCTGTAGGTGATGGCTTTGTTATGGAAGGTTTGGGAATCGCTTCCTTTTAGGTGGTTGTAGAATTTAACGGCTCTTTTCTGGATTTTGATAATTAGTGGATATCGGCCTAATTCTGCTCTGCATGCATTATTTGTGTTTCTACGTTGTACACAGAGGATATTTTTGCAGAATTCTGCATGCAGAGTCTCAATTTGGTGTTTGTCCCATTTTGTGAATCTTGGTTGGTGAGCGGACCCCAGACCTCACAACCATAAAGGGCAATGGGCTCTATGACTGATTCAAGTATTTTAGCCAGATCCTAATTGGTATGTTGAAATTTATGTTCCTTTTGATGGCATAGAAGGCCCTTCTTGCCTTGTCTCTCAGATCGTTCACAGCTTTGTGGAAGTTACCTGTGGTGCTGATGTTTAGGCCGAGGTATGTATAGTTTTTTGTGTGCTCTAGGGCAACGGTGTCTAGATGGAATTTGTGGTCCTGGCGACTGGACCTTTTTTGGAACACATATTTTGGTCTTACTGAGATTTACTGTCAGGGCCCAGGTCTGACAAATCTGTGCAGAAGATCTAGGTGCTGCTGTAGGCCCTCCTTGGTTGGTGACAGAAGCACCAGATCATCAGCAAACAGTAGACATTTGACTTCGGATTCTAGTAGGGTGAGACCGGGTGCTGCAGACTGTTCTAGTGCCCGCGCCAATTCGTTGATATATATGTTGAAGAGGGTGGGGCTTAAGCTGCATCCCTGTCTCACCCCACGACCCTGTGTGAAGAAATGTGTGTGTTTTTTGCCCATTTTAACCGCACACTTGTTGTTTGTGTACATGGATTTTATAATGTCGTATGTTTTACCCCAACACCACTTTCCATCAATTTGTATAGCAGACCCTCATGCCAAATTGAGTCGAAGGCTTTTTTGAAATCAACAAAGCATGAGAAGACTTTGCCTTTGTTTTGGTTTGTTTGGTTGTCAATTAGGGTGTGTAGGGTGAATACATGGTCTGTTGTACGGTAATTTGGTAAAAAGCCAATTTGACATTTGCTCAGTACATTGTTTTCATTGAGGAAATGTACGAGTCTGCTGTTAATGATAATGCAGAGGATTTTCCCAAGGTTACTGTTGACGCATATTCCACTGTAGTTATTGGGGTCAAATTTGTTCCACTTTTGTGGATTGGGGTGATCAGTCCTTGGTTCCAAATATTGGGGAAGATGCCAGAGCCTAAGGGCGATGTTAAAGAGTTTTAGTATAGCTCTCTCTCTCTCTCTCTCTCTCTCTCTCCAGCTCTCCTCTCTCTCTCTCTCTCTCTCTAGCTCTCTCTCTCTCTCTCTCTAGCCTCTCTTCTCTCTCTTCTAGCTCTCTTCTCTAGCTCTCTCTCTCTCTAGCTCTCTCTCTCTCTCCCTCTCTCTCGATAGATAGATAGATAGATAGATAGATAGATAGATAGATAGATAGATAGATAGATAGATAGATAGATAGATAGATAGATAGATAGACACTACCGTTCAAAGGTTTGGGGTCACTTAGAAATGTCCTTGTTTTTGAAAGAACATTTTAATAAATTGTCCATTAAAATAACATGAAATTGATCAGAAATTGTTAATGTTGTAAATGACCATTGTAGCTGGAAACAGCAGATTTTTTTATGGAATATCTACATAGGCGTACAGAGGCCCATTATCAGCAACCATCACTCCTGTGTTCCATTGGCACCTTGTGTTAGCTAATCAAAGTTTATCATTTTAAAATGCTTATTGATCATTAGAAAACCCTTTTGCAATTCACAGCTGATAACTGTTGTTCTGATTAAAGAAGCAATATAACTGGCCTTCTTTAGACTAGCTGAGTATCTGGAGCATCAGCATTTGTAGATTGGATTACAGGCTCAAAATGGCCAGAAACAAAGAACTTTCTTCTGAAACTCGTCAGTCGATTCATGTTCTGAGAAATGGCTATTCCATGTCAGAAATTGCCAAAAAACTGAAGATCTCGTACAACGCTGTGTACTACTCCCTTCACAGAACAGCACAAACTGTCTCAACCTGAATAGGAAGAGGAGTGGGAGGCCCCGGTGCACAACTGAGCAAGAGGAGAGCTGAAGGACATGGATCCCTGCGAACAAAAAACGAGCAGTGTCTAGTTTGAGAAACAGACGCCTCACAAGTCCTCAACAGGCAGCTTCATTAAATAGTACCCACAAAACACAGAAATCAGCCAAGACCTCAGAAAGAAATTGTAGACCTCCACAAGTCTGGTTCTTCCTTGGGATCAATTTCCAAGTGCCTGAGGGTACCACGTTCATCTGTACAAACAATAGTACGCAAGTATAAACACCATGGGACCACGCAGCCGCCAGAGATGAACGTACTGTGGTGCGAAAAGTGCAAATCAATCCCACAACAACAGCAAAGGACCTTGTGAAGATGCTGGAGGAAACTGGTACAAAAGTATCTATATCCACAGTAAAACGAGTCCTATATCGACATAACCTGAAAGGCCTCTCAGCAAGGAAGAAGCTACTGCTCCAAACCCGCCATAAAAAAGCCAGACTACGGTTTGCAACTGCACATGGGGAAAAATATAATTATTTTTGGAGAAATGTTCTCTGGTCTGATGAAACAAAAATGGAACTGTTTGGCCATAATGACGCTACCGTCCCACCTGGCCAACATCCAGTGAAATTGCAGAACGCGAAATTCAAAATATAAAATTCGTAATATTAAACATTCATGAAAATACATGTGTCTTACGTCCTTTAAAAGCTTAACTTCTTGTTAATCCAGCTGCTTTGTCAGATTTCAAAAAGGCTTTACGGCAAAAGCACACCATGCGATTATCTAAGGACAGCGCCCCACGTACAAAAGCATTACATACATTTTCCAACCAAGTAGAGGCGTCACGAAAGTCAGAAATAGCGATAAAATAAATTATTTACCTTTGAAGATCTTCCTCTGTTTGCAATCCAAAGGGTCCCAGCTACATCACAAATTATCATTTTGTTCGATAAAGTCCTTTATATCCCCAAAAAGTCAGTTTAGTTGGCGCGCTTGACTCAGTAATCCACCTGTTTCCCTCGTTCAAAATGCATACAAATGAATCCCAAATGTTACCAATAAACTTCACCCAAACAAGTCAAACAACGTTTCTAATTAATCTTCAGGTATCCTAATATGTAAATAAACAATACAATTTAAGACGGAGAATAGAATGTTCATTACTGGAGATAAATAACGAAGTGCACGCTCTCATCCACGCGCGTCAAAACACTACAGCCAAAATGGGAGCCACTTACAAAAACTACAAATTCTAGCTAATTTTTCAAAAAACAAGCCTGAAACTCTTTCTAAAGACTGTTGACATCTAGTGGAAGCCCTAGGAACTGCAATCTGGGAGGTATTCTTTTTATATTCCCATAGACAGCCATTATAAACAGTGGTGAGCTCCCCCCCAAAAAACTCTGGATGGATTCTCCTTGGGTTTTCACCTGCCATATCAGTTCCGTTATACTCACAGACATAATTTTAACAGTTGTAGAAACTTTAGAGTGTTCGCTATCCAATATTACCAATTATATGCATATCCTAGCTTCTGGGCCTGAGTAACAGGCAGTTTACTTTGGGAACCTCATTCATCCAAACTTCCGAATACTGCCCCATACCTCGAATAAGTTTTAAGGACAACATGGTCAAGGTATTGGAGTGGCCATCACACAGCCCTGACCTCAATCCCATAGAAAATTTGTGGGCAGAACTGAAAATACGTGTGCGAGCAAGGAGGCCTACAAACCCGACTCAGTTACACCAGCTCTGTCAGGAGGAATGGGCCAAAATTCACCCAACTTATTGTGGGAAGCTTGTGGAAGGCTACCTGAAACGTTTGACCCAAGTTAAGCAATTTAAAGGCAATGCTACCAAATACTAATTGAGTGTATGTAAACTTCTGACCCGCTGGGAATGTGATGATAGAAATAAAAGCTGAAATAAATCATTCTCTCTACTATTATTCTGACATTTCACATTCTTAAATAAAGTGGTGATCCTAACTGAAACTGGCATTTTTACTAGGATTAAATGTCAGGAATTGTGAAAAACTGAGTTTAAATGTATTTGGCTAAGGTGTATGTAAACTTCCGACTTCAACTGTATATATATATATATATTTTAAATTTATATATTTTTATATATTGACTGTACGTTTGTTTATTCCATGTGTAACTGTGTTGTTGTTTGTGTCGCACTGCTTTGCTTTATCTTGGCCAGGTCGCAGTTGTAAATGAGAACATGAACTTATATATATATATATGTTCAAGTTCTAAACTATATATATATAGTAAAGGCTTGCTTTTTCTTTGGCTGTCACTTCCCTTTCAAGTGGAAATGTTCTAAATTGTATGTGAGTAGAAATTACAATACAGTGCTACCATGTCCCCATAGGAAGAAGATGAGTTGACAGCTGAGGGTGGGTTCCAGTGTTCCAAACAGGGTCAGGTCTTGGTGGTGTGCTGCTGCACCTTGGTGTATAACCACGACAGACGGAGACCATGTGAGTGACAGGTACAGGCAGAGGAAGCACCCAAGGTTACGTCATGTACTGTAAATACATTTGACTTACAGCTAAATCATATCAGATCTGAAGCATTTCCTGTTTATCATGCTAGTGTTTCTCCGACTGAGTCATAGTCCTATTTCTTGAATCCAATAATAGATGTAAATAGGATTCAGAATGCATCAGAGTAGCCACAGCATTCTTGTGTGTTATAATGTAGGTTAGTATACACATGTGATGTTTTCTTGGCTCTGGCCCTAGATCTATGCCGAGAATTGTATACCACCTAAACAATGATATCAGGCACTTTTGGCTTGTACATGTTCATATCAAATCAAAGTTTATTGGTCGCGTTTAATATAGTGTTCAGTATTTGCTCTACTGGTATGTCATGTGCATTTCATAAAACCAATATGTCGTCATAGTCACGTAATACAGTAAATAATATGTCACCAAAGGTGACACATACTGTAAATAATATGTCATCTTAACTGACATGACTACAATGATTTATGTAATTACAGTATTTTTGACATATTATAATGATGCTCAACCACCTCATATTGCATCAACTTCTATAATTATATTAGCGTAAATATGAACACTAGTCCTATAGACATAACCAAATCAACATTTGATTGTCCATTCTACGTAAATGTCATGAATGCCTAGATAAACATTGAAAGGTCTATTCCAAGAAGTCTTTGTGAGGGATGGAGATTCCCATCTATTATATTCTAGGGTTATGAGAAAACATTACCTGAATGACCTGTCTATTATTATTTGCACTAATGAATAATAATTATGACAATTTCTTTACCTAAGCCATAAACTTTGACATTTGAGGCTATATTCTCAAAATATTGCACTGAATAGCACTCCACTGACCATATGTCACATGGAAAATGATTATTACGTTTGATTGATGTGTAGCATTTACAATTAGAGCGGTATAATTGAATACAGTGACCATTTTGGCAGAGCAGACATGGTGAGCAAAAGGCCAGCTACATGCAGGCTCATGGAGGCTCATGACTCCTGCTTTCATAGGCTTGGACCGAAAACACAATACATGCTGAAAGTCTTTTCTCTCCCATTGTTTACCTTGAATTCCCCAGATGTTCTAAACATGTGGACGTTTTATATGGTAGTTAACGGGCGCGTCACGCTTGAACTGCCTCTCCCTCCGAAACAATTAATACACCATAAACAGCCTAATGTCTTCTCAACAGCGCATTTGTGTCACACCATTTTCACGCCGAGAAGAAACGCCCTCATTCCCGGGAGTTTATTTAACTTCCAATTCTACACTGTGGTTGAGCAAATAACCCCTCAGCATCTTGACCAACGCGAGAGAGCGTTATGGCAATCGACCGTAACTAGACCATGGTGTTTAACCTCATGTCCTCAACTCCTGCAGCTTGCTACAGTACATGAACACCTAATCCATGCCAAAACAATAGGTTGTTTCAAGTGGAAACTTGTCCGAACGTGAGAGGAGTAAATATAGCTATAGCCGACTGAAGGGCAGCGAGTGAGAAGATGTCTGGTTCAGTGTGCCGTTAAAGGATCCATTGAGCACAGGAATTCAGCTTATGTAACCCACTGCCAATTGTAAATGGATGATTAGATCACAACCTTGTTGACTACTTTGAAGTTCAGGGTTCACATGCTCTATTTTACTTCATCGGCAAGGAACAATGGGGGTGCTGTACCAATTCTAATCCTTGCCCGGGCCCTTATTTTTGTATAGCTTTTCATTGCAAAATAAAGGGAAATAAATTACTTTTACCTTAGTTGTAGGGAAAAGGCAATGAAATAACACAATATTATGACATATCATATTATATCACGATGATGAATAATTTGCCTACTGAAATTTAGAATATATACAATACAAGAGTATATACCATTGTGATTTATGATAACACAAGTCCTCGCCTTCCAGGTAAGTACCTTAAAGGGGCAATCTGCTGTTGCTACATACATTTTTTGGACTTAAATTAAATTATATACACTACCGGTCAAAAGTTTTAGAACACCTACTCATTCAAGGGTTTTTCTTTATTTTTACTATTTTCTACATTGTAGAATAATAGTGAATACATCGGGGGATTGTGGAGGCCAGGTCATCTGATGCAGCACTCCATCACTCTCCTTCTTGGTAAAATAGCCCTTACACAGCCTGGAGGTGTGTTGGGTCATTGTCCTGTTGAAAAACAAATTACACTCCCACTAAGCCCAAACCAGATGGGATGGCATATCGCTGCAGAATGCTGTGGTAGCCCATGCTGGTTAAGTGTGCCTTGAATTCTAAATAAATCACAGACAGTGTCACCAGCCAAGCCCCCCCACACCATACCACCTTCTCCTCCATGCTTTACGGTGGGAAGTACACATGCAGAGAACATCCTTTAACCCTCACCGCGTCTCACAAAGACACGCCGGTTTGAACCAAAAATCTCAAATTTGGACTCCAGACCAAAGGACACATTTCCACCGGTCTAATGTCTATTGGTCATGTTTCTTGGCCCAAGGAAGTCTCTTCTTATTGGTAGTAGTGGTTTCTTTGCAGCAATTCGACCACGAAGGCCTGATTCACACAGTTGATGTTGAGATGTGTCTGTTACTTGAACTCTGTAAAGAATTTATTTGGGCTGCAATTTCTGAGGCTGGTAAATCTAATGTTAGTTATCCATTGCAGCAGAGGTAACTCTGGGTCTTCCATTCCTGTGGCGGTCCTCGTGAGAGCCAGTTTCATCATAGCGTTTGATGGTTTTTGCGACTGCACTTGAAATGTTCCTGATTGACTGACCTCCATGTCTTAAAGTAATTATGGACTGTCGTTTCTCTTTGCTTATTTGAGCTGTTCTTGCCATAATATGAACTTGGTATTTTACCAAATAGGGCTATCTTCTGAATACCTCCCTACCTTGTCACAACACAACTGACTGGCTCAAACGCATTAAGAAGGAAAGAGAATGCTGGTTGAGCAAAGGGTGACTATTTGAAAATATATTTTGATTTGTTCAACACTTTTTTGGTTACTACATGATTCCACATGCGTTATTTCATAGTTTTAATGTATTCACTATTATTCTACAATGTAGAAAATAGTAAAATAAAGAAAAACCCTTGAATGAGTAGGTGTTCTAAAACTTTTGACCGGTAGTATATACCCATTGATTCTTGAAGAATATAACTTATAAATGCCTAAAACAATATAAGCTTGTTTTACTCCAATGTTGGTATGTAAACAACCACTATATACCCAGCAAACCAAAATTGGTTCTGTGAAGTTTAATGTGTTCAGAAAAGTTCTCGCAAAATCAGGAAAATGTTTAATTCAAACATTCTATAATCATCAGCACGACTGGACAAATGTGTTATCATACTAATGTTAGATAAAACCCTAATTAGAACTTAATGGGCATCTCATCTAATGTTCTGGGAATTCCTCAAAACTTGCTTAAAACTATAATTGGTCAGTCATTGCATCCATAGCTCTGTCTATGACTTTTCTCCAGGCCCACGCCCAAGCTTTCTTTTTACCAAAACAGAGGTGGTGTGACTGTTTCACCTAAGGATTGCCCCTTTAAGCCTCATCTCACTCCTCAGAGCTAATATTTGGACTTCCATTACACTTGGTTTACCCTACCCATGTTGCTCTAGTGGGGGGTCAAAGGGCACCCATCCATCAGAAAGACATCAGCCATCACTGAGTATCTGTGACCCTTCCTCTGGCTTTCATCTGTCTCTCTGATTAGTTTGGCCATATGAAAGGAACTTAAAAAATGAAACGCCAACAGACCAATCCCCCAGGAGACTCTCTGGTCCTCTTCAACAACATATACATTCTAGGTCTGCAGTGCACGGGCTAGCCCAGCACAGGCTAGCCCTCAGCAATCCCACATCAGCCCCACATGGTCTAACCCAGCACGGGCTAGGGTACACCAGCCCAACACAGGCTATCCCACAACAAAATCACATCAGCCCAACACAGGCTAGCCCACACCAGCCCACACCAAGCCCAACATGGGCTAGCCCACACCGCCCATCACAGGCTAGCCTACACCAAGCCCAACACGGGCTAGCCTACACCAGCCCAACACGGGCTAGTTTACACCAGCCCAAAGTGTCTTCCCCCATGCCTGGAGGGAAGCAAAAGTCATTCTGCTACCTAAGAATAGTAAAGCCCCTTTTACTGCCTCAAATAGACGAACAATCAGCCTGTTACCAACCATTAGTAAACTTTTGGAAAAAATTGTGTTTGACCAGATACAATGCTATTTTACAGTAAACAAATTGACAACAGACTGTCAGCATGCTTATAGGGAAGGACATTCAACAAGCACAGCACTTGCACAATGACTGATGATTGGCTGAGAGAAATTTATGATAAAAAGATTGTGGGGCTGTTTTGGTAGACTTTGCGGCTTTTGACATTATCGATCGTACTGTAGTCTGCTGCTGGAAAACGTACAGTATGTGTTAGGGCTTTACACCTCCTGCTATATTGTGGATAAAGAGTTACCTGTCTAACTGAACACAGAAGGTGTTCTTTAATGGAAGCTTCTCCAACATAATCCAGGTAGAATCAGTAATTCCCCAGGGCAGCTGTCTAGGCCCCTTATATTTTTCAATCTTTACTAATGACATGCCACTGTGTGTGTCTACTTATGCTAATGACTCAACAGTAAACACATCAGCTACTGTAGCGACTGAAATGACTGCAAAGCTTAACCTTTTCACGCGTGAGTTCCAAATATCTCTAACCGTCGCCCCTGCATGAGTTTTTTCATGTGCGTAATGTCAGAATGCTCTCACTGTTCCAAAATGTGATTGTCACGGAACAGCACAGTTACCTGCGCTTCCCTCAAACCAAGGCAAGCTGCCTGCTAATTATCTATAAGCTATATTTCAACTTGTACATTTCTAATTATTTTCTAACAAGTTTTATTTTCTAACAACAGTTTGAATTGAGGTTGAATTGAATTGAATCCTCGTGAATTTGCATAAGATGTAGACCATTTCACTGTTGCGGACAATTTATGTTTGTGGCTTTACTGAGAGGACACACTTCTCTCTTCAACGAGAGCCCAATCACTTCCCTAGTGTTTGCCCAGATCAAGTATGAAGACATTGCAACGTTTTCCCCCAGCACATTTTCTGGCTGGTGCCCGCATTGACTTCATGGTTGTTTTCCTTACAAATTGGAGTTTGGACATGTGTGTTCCTATCAAAGTAAATGGCTCCTATCAAAGTAAATGGCTTATTTTCTGTATATCGTGTTGTCGTTTCTGCTGTAGCACACCATATGTATGTATGGATCATAATGTATTTACTGTTTTATTCACATGTTTTCAAGTACTGGTGACAAATCTTGCATTCCGATTGTAATGGACACATGTGATGTGTGTAAATTAATATTTGACTGATTATGATGAGCTAATGCTAAGCTATTTGCGGCGCCATGTTTGTTGACATCATACAATGCATTCTGGTTGTCACGTAAGCGTCTGTCAGACCAAAGATGTTATAACAAGGGATAGTTCACTCGACTGATTTATGGTGCTTTCAAGACAACTGTCAACTAGGTAAAATCTTGATGTCAGGTTGGAAAGTCGGAGCTCTAGAAAGAGGCCTGAGTTCCCAATTTGGATGACCGTTCAAAGCGATTTTTCCCAGTCGGAGCTCGTTTTTTCCCGAGGTCCCAGTTGTCTTGAACGCACTGGTCGGAAGTCGGAGAGTTCCCAGTTGTTTTGAATGCGGCGTGACTTTGGTACATCAGGGTTGCAAGCTCAGACCCCCCTTTTCAGGGGTTTTGTTTTTATTTAGCGTATAAACTTCTCTTGTGTTTGCCCCCCATTTATTGATAAATCCCCGATCATAGTAATATTACCTGCATCATACCCCCCCCCACGATATATTGCCCCATTTTTACCCCCCATGGACTTGAAACCCCACCACAAATGAAATGAACCCCCCCCCACAAACCCCCTTAAAAAGGTTTTATCCCTGTTTTGCTTTCGCGCTATGGTTAGGCTAGGCAGTAGGCTTGTATTTGGTGTGATGATCTGTGAGGTGAATTTTTTTATTTTCTTTGTGATTTGTCAAAAACGGTAAACGACTTGTCAAATCATGTCCTCCGGGTCTTGTATAGACTGTAACAATTACATCGACAATTTGTAATATGCTGAAAAGTGGCTAAACTAAGTTTATATTTTTCAGGCAATGAGCAAAGCCATCTTTGACTTTGTTTATTTGCATCTTATAGTGAATGGCATTCTGGGATTAGGGAGTTTTCGCCAAGTCAAACATAAACAAACATGGCTGCCATCATAAAGAATTTAGCTGCTGTTAGCTTAGCTGACACACATCTCTTTTCTAAACAAGATTACATTTCTCCCTTGTGCTCACCAGAGATGTGGTACATTGTAAACTAGTTAGCTGTTAGGTTGCTAACTGTAGTTTCTTGTCAGCGCAACCTGTTATTTAGACTGCTTTATGGAATGAGTTTGGCTGTGGATGTGTTCTGTGTGATGCTTGGATGATGAAGTTCGCATTTATCTTTTACAATAAAAGGTCAAATTGAGGAATAAAGTTTAAGACCTTCATTTCCCATCAGTACCAAAAAATATTTAGATGCTGATCAGACAATACTATTTAGACATGCTTGTTGCATCATACGTTCTGTTGCTACTGTTCCAATCACATATTTGAGATTGTACACTGCAAACTAATCAATAGAGCAAATTGAGGTGACTAAACTGCTTGGAGTAACCCTGGATTGTAAACTGTCATGGTCAAAACATATTGATACAACAGTAGCTATGATGGGGAGAAGTCTGTCCATAATAAAGCGCGCTCTAGCTTCATAAGAGCACTATCAACAAGGCAGGTCCTACAGGCTCTAGTTTTGTCACCTGGACTACTGTTCAGTCATGTGGTCCACAAAAAGGGACTTAGGAAAATTGCAATTGGCTCAGAACAGGGCAGCACGGCTGGCCCTTGGATGTACACAGAGAGCTACCATTAATAACATGCATGTCAATCTCTCCTGGCTCAAAGTGGAAGAGAGATTGAGTTCATCACTACTTGTATTGACATGATGAATGCACAAAGCTGTCTGTTTAAAATTCTGGCGCACAGCTCGGACACCCATGCATTCCCCACAAGACATTTTGATACCATCGATCACCACATTCTTTTGGAGAGATTGGAAACCCAAATTGGTCTACACGGACAAGTTCTGGCCTGGTTTAGATCTTATCTGTCGGAAAGATATCAGTTTGTCTCTGTGGATGGTTTGTCCTCTTACAAATCAACTGTAAATTTCCGTGTTCCACAAGGCTCCGTTTTAGGACCACTATTGTTTTCACTATATATTTTACCTCTTGGTGATGTCATTCGGAAACACAATGTTAACTTTCACTGCTATGCGGATGACACAAAGCTGTACATTTCGATGAAACATGTTGAAGCCCCAAAATTGCCCTCCTGGAAGCCTGTGTTTCAGACATAAGGAAGTGGATGTCGGCCAATGTTCTACTTTTAAACTTGGACAAAACAGATATGCTTGTTCTAGGTCCCAAGAAACAGAGAGATCTTCTGTTGGATCTGACAATTAATCTTGATGGTTGTACAGTCATCTCAAATAAAACCGTGAAGGACCTTGGCATTACTCTGGACCCTGATCTCTCTTTTGATGAACATATCAAGACTGTTTCAAGGACAGCTTTTTTCCATCTCCGTAACATTGCAAAAATCAGAAACTTTCTGTCCAAAAATAATGCAGAAAAATGTATCCATGCTTTTGTCACTTCTAGATTAGACTACTGCAATACTCTCCTTTCCGGCTACCCGGATAAAGCACTAAATAAACTTCAGTTAGTGCTAAACACGGCTGCTAGAATCTTGACTAGAACCAAAAAAGTTGATAATATTACTCCAGTGCTAGCCTCTCTACACTGGCTTCCTGTTAAGGCTAGGGCTGATTTCAAGGTTTTACTGCTAACCTACAAAGCATTACATGGGCTTGCTCCTACCTATCTTTCCGATTTGGTTCTGCCGTACTTACCTACACGTACGCTACGGTCACAAGACGCAGGCCTCCTTACTGTCCCTAGAATTTCTAAGCAAACAGCTGGAGGCAGGGCTTTCTCCTATAGAGCTCCATTTTTAAGGAATGGTCTACCTATCCATGTGAGAGACGCAGACTCGGTCTCAATCTAAGTCTTTACTGAAGACTCATCTCTTCAGTAGGTCCTATGATTGAGTGTAGTGGAGCAACGAACCACCCTTGCTGTCTCTGCCTGGCCAGTTCCCCTCTCTCCACCGGGATTCTCTGCCTCTAACCCTATTACAGGGGCTGAGTCACTGGCTTACTGGTGCTCTTCCATGCCGTCCCTGGGAGGGGTGTGTCACTTGAGTGGGTTGAGTCACTGACGTGATCTTCCTGTCCGGGGTGGCGCCCCCCCCCCCCTTCGGTTGTGGGCTATACTCTGCCTTGTCTCAGGATGGTAGGTTGGTGGTTGAAGGTTTCCCTCTAGTGGTGCGGGGGCTGAGCTTGGCAAAGTGGGTGGAGTTATATCCTGCCTGTTTGGCCCTGTCCGGGGGTATCGTCGGACGAGGCCACAGTCTCCCGACCCCTCCTGTCTCAGCCTCCAGTATTTATGCTGCAGTAGTTTGTGTCGGGGGGCTAGGGTCAGTCTGTTATATCTGGAGTATTTATCCTGTCTTATCCGGTGTCCTGTGTGAATTTAAGTATGCTCTCTCTAATTCTCTTTTTCTCTCTCTCTCTTTCTCTCATTCTTTCTTTCTTTCTTTCTTTCTTTCTTTCTTTCTTTCTTTCTTTCTTTCTTTCTTTCTTTCTTTCTTTCTTTCTTTCTTTCTCTCTCTCGAAGGACCTGAGCCCTAGGACCATGCCTCACGACTTCCTGGCCTGATGACTCCTTGCTGTCCCCAGTCCACCTGGCCCTGCTGCTGCGCCAGTTTCAACTGTTTTGCCTGCGGCTATTTTACATTTACATTTAAGTCATTTAGCGTACGCTCTTATCCAGAGCGAGCTTACAAATTGGTGCATTCACCCTTATGATATCCAGTG
This sequence comes from Salvelinus sp. IW2-2015, assembly GCF_002910315.2. Classification (NCBI taxonomy): domain Eukaryota; kingdom Metazoa; phylum Chordata; class Actinopteri; order Salmoniformes; family Salmonidae; genus Salvelinus; species Salvelinus sp. IW2-2015. The sequence continues at coordinate 4,416,482 of NW_019942514.1, read as the reverse complement.
GAACAACCACTTTACAATTGTGCATCTAACTATTTTAAGGGGGGGGGGGTAGAAGGATTACTTTATCCTAACCTAGGTATTCCTTAAAGAGGGTGGGGTTTCAGGTGTCTCCGGAAGGGTGATTGACTCCGCTGACCTGGCGTCGTGAGGGAGTTTGTTCCACCATTGGGTGCCAGAGCAGCGAACAGTTTTGACTGTGGCTGAGCGGGAACTGTACTTCCTCAGAGGTAGGGAGGCGAGCAGCAGAGGTGGATGAACGCAGTGCCCTTGTTTGGGTGTGAGCCTGATCAGAGCCTGAAGGTACGGGGTGCCGTCCCCTCACAGCTCCGTAGGCAAGCACCATGTCTTGTAGCGGATGCGAGCTTCAACTGGAAGCCAGTGGAGAGAGCGGGAGGACGGGGTGACGTGAGAGAACTTGGGAAGGTTGAACACCAGACGGGCTACGGCGTTCTGGATTAGTTGTAGGGGTTTAATGGCACAGGCAGGAGCCCAGCCAACAGCGAGTTGCAGTAATCCAGACGGGAGAGTGACAAGTGCCTGGATTAGGACCTGGCGCGCTTCCTGTGTGAGGCAGGGTCGTACTCTGCGAATGTTGTAGAGCATGAACCTACAGGAACGGGTCACCGCCTTGATGTTAGTTGAGAACGACAGTGGTTGTCCAGGATCACGCCAAGGTTCTTAGCACTCTGGGGAGGAGGACACAATGGATTGTCAACCGTGATGGCGAGATCATGGAACGGGCAGTCCTTCCCCGGGAGGAAGAGCAGCTCCGTCTTGCCGAGGTTCAGCTTGAGGTGGTGATCCGTCATCCACACTGATATGTCTGCCAGACATGCAGAGATGCGATTCGCCACCGGGTTATCAGATGGGGAAAGGAGAGATGAATTGTGTGTCGTCTGCATAGCAATGATAGGAGAGACCATGTGAGGATATGACAGAGCCAGTGACTTGGTGTATAGCGAGAATAGGAGAGGGCCTAGAACAGAGCCCGTGGGACACCAGTGGTGAGAGCACGTGGTGCGGAGACAGATTCTCGCCACGCCACCTGGTAGGAGCGACCTGTCAGGTAGAACGCAATCCAAGCGTGGGCCGCGCGCGGAGATGCCCAACTCGGAGAGGGTGGAGAGGAGGATCTGATGGTTCACAGTATCAAAGGCAGCCGATAGGTCTAGAAGGATGAGAGCAGAGGAGAGAGAGGTAGCTTTAGCAGTGGGAGCGCCTCCGTGACACAGAGAAGAGCAGTCTCAGTTGAATGACTAGTCTTGAAACCTACTGATTTGGATCAAGAAGGTCAATTCTGAGAGAGATAGCAGGAGAGCTGGCCAAGGACGGCACGCTTCAAGAGTTTTGGAGAGAAAAGAAAGAAGGGATACTGGTCTGTAGTTGTTGACATCGGAGGGATCGAGTGTAGGTTTWTTCAGAAGGGGTGCAACTCTCGCTCTCTTGAAGACGGAAGGGACGTAGCCAGCGGTCAAGGATGAGTTGATGAGCGAGGTGAGGTAAGGGAGAAGGTCTCCGGAAATGGTCTGGAGAAGAGAGGAGGGGATAGGGTCAAGCGGGCAGGTTGTTGGGCGGCCGGCTATGGAACCCTGACCTGTTCACCGGACGTGCTACCTGTCCCAGGCCTGCTGTTTTCAACTTTCTAGAGACAGCAGGAGTGGTAGAGATACTCTGAATGTTTGGCTATGAAAAGCCAAATTATATTTACTCCTGAGGTGCTGACCTGTTGCAACCTCGACAACCACTGTGATTATTATTATTTGACCCTGCTGGTCATCTATGAACATTTGAACATCTTGGCCATGTTCTGTTATAATCTCCACCCGGCACAGCCAGAAGAAGACTGGCCACCCCTCATAGCCTGGTTCCTCTCTAGGTTTCTTCCTAGGTTCTGGCCTTTCTAGGGAGTTTTTCCCAGCCACCGTGCTTCTACACCTGCATTGCTTGCTGTTTGGGGTTTTAGGCTGGGTTTCTGTACAGCACTTTGTGACATCAGCTGATGTAAGAATGGCTTTATAAATACATTTGATTGATTGATTGATTGATGCCACAAGAGGTCTCTTCACAGTCCCGAAGTCCAGAACAGACTATGGAAGGCGCACAGTACTACATAGAGCCATGACTACATGGAACTCTATTCCATATCAAGTAACTGATGCAAGCAGTAAATTTGATTTAAAAAAACAGATACAAATACAACAGAAGGGACTGTGAAGCATCACAAACATAGGCACAGACACATGCATACACACACACGATAACATACGCACTATACACACACGTACACATGGATTTTGCATTGTAGATATGTGGGAGTGGTCCACAGTATGTTGTGAAATCTGTGAATGTATTGTAATGTTTTTAAAATTGTATAACTGCCTTAACCCTTATGTGGTGTTCATGTTTTTGTTATTCATCCAATGTTCGCGGGTCTGATGGTCCCACAACATTATTGGGTTTTTAAAACAATAAAGTCATAACAATTTACATAAAAATACTTCATACTTAATGTTGACTTATATCAATTCCAAGCAATTTAAACAGCATACATGGTTAATATTTGCCATTGACCTCTGCTAGATCACATTTTTCAATAAAAGCCCTATTCATTTTGTTGTTGTTGATAAAATTAGATTTTTGTCAACAAAAATCAATTATAACCAAGACATGGGTGGAATAAATCATGATTATCTTGAAGAAATATGAATGAAACAAGGTTTTCACCACTATTGATACAAATTTGACATACAGTATTTTATGGAAATTATAAATGAGCCCCATTGAACACAAGTTAAGGCCGGTCTACACACCACATGAGGGACATAGTTTTACTGTGTGTGTTGCAAATGTATTTCTTGCACTTGATGCATGTGTACTGTGTCTTCGTGTCCTTCTTGGGTCCACACACATCACAGTGATGATGAAAACACTTAGTTCAGTAATTTTACTAACAACTCACTCACTCACATAGTTACAGCAGGCCGATATAGGAGAGTCAGACACACACACACATGCAACAGCATCACTCACACTTACTTACGGTATTGGAGTTGTTGGTTCTGCGGATGGGGCACCAGCATCCTCCTCACGATGGCTGCAGAAGCTGGGGTCCTTGGGATATGTTGCCTCCTCTGGATTTGTGGTCTTACCAATGCCTTGCCCAGCTCCTCGAGAAAGAGCCGTCTCCTCTGGAGCTTCCCTCTGTTCCAATCTGGGTTCAATGCCATCCAGATGACAAACGCGTTGTATGCCGAGATGTCCAAGATGTTGAAGAATATCACATGTGGCCAGCGTAGGGTTCCTTCTTTTGCAGCTGTAGCCTGTTACCAGCTTGTCTAAATCGTCCACCACTCGTTTTGTGGCATTGTAATCCATTATGATTTCAGGTTTTTGATGTTCCTGGTCACAGATTCTCCCATCCCTATGCAGCGTACTCATGAGTACCACATTTTTGCCTTTCTTTGGCACTCAGGACATTAGGGGCGTGTCGGCCGTGAACACAAACTTAGAGGAAATTGATAGGCATGTTCCGTGTATTCAACAGCTGAGGTGGGAGCTCTGGCTTTTTTTTCGTACTGTTGCTACCATCATCAGCTTCCTCTTGAGGAGCTCCTATCCCAGCTTGTGAGAAGTAAAAAAGTCATTGCATGTGATTTTGTGGCCACGGAGTCCCTGTGTCACGGCCAGGTCAACCCGCATCCCTTGGTTCTTCTCAGGGGCTCCTCCATCTGCCTTCCCCGTATACACTTGCAAGTTCCACGCATATGATGAAGGCAGCCCAGATCTTGATTACATATTTTGTGGGTTTAGACAGTATTTACTGCCTGAAGGGGCAGCGGCCCCTAAATGGCATAAGCTGCTCGTCAACAGTAACGTTGGGCCCAGGGTATTAAAACAGGGGAAGGCGGTCCAACCACTTGTCCCACACTGACCTGATTGCAGCTTGCTTGTCTCTCTGCCGCCAAGTTGGTCTGGTGTCTTGGTTATCAAAGCGGATAATCCTGGAAATAATGTGGAAGTTTCCCAGAGACATAGTTGGACGGAAAAGTTCTCTGACAGTTTCTGCATCCCACAGGAATTCTGTGGATTCCCCATTTGGTGTGAAAACACCAGCCAGGATAAGAACCCCAAAGTATGCATGAGTTTGATCCATCTCCTTCCATCTCTCTCCAAAAACACGCCTTCCCTCCAAATTATTGCAGTCCAGAATGATTCTCTGGATGGTGTCTGTGATGAACAGTTCAAAAGAAGACTTTATGTCCTGCACATGAGTAACCGCCATCTGCATCGGCCCTTGTTGCATCCTTATCACATTGGCAACCATGAGGGGTGGCTCATTCCTTGGGCAATTTCACAATGTTTTGACATCCATATTTCTCCTCATGCAGGCTGCTGATGAGCTGGCTGCTGACGGGCTGGTCCTGGGGCTGGCTGAGGGTCAATCTCATCCTCTTCTTCCAACTCATTGTCATGATCCTCATATTCGGAAAATTCTTCATCTTCCAAAGTGGAAGACGCTCCTTCCACACTAGCTTCTCTCTCTGCAAAAATGACTTAAAGGCCCTCTAAGCAGAGATTATTTTTGCCATACTGATTGACTGTGGTAAGGAGCCACACATGCAAAGCTAATTATTTGTTGTATCCCTCCCCCAATTTGCACCTGGCTGGGGTAGAGTGTGGGAAAATACAGCATTTTTTTTTTTTACAATGTATCGAAATAATGTATTATAATAACATTGTGCAGGTTCCAGCAAGACATTGTATAGTTTCACACACTACAAAGGGTAAAGAGTGCGAGAAATGCGGGAGACAGGCAAAGAGATAGACAGGTTCTTGGTGCTATGTTGAAACAGCAGGCCCAGGGAGGAGACCCGAACACCACATATGTAATATATATCTGTCGGGGGTGCACGGTGTTCTTTTAAATGTTCTTCACAGAAAATGAGTCTCAGGTTGAAAAAATAATTAATTGTTATTTTATTTAAACATTGAAAATGGGTCCCACAGACCCGAACACCACACATGGGTTGAAGTAAAACACACCAACAGTAGATTATAACGTCTGCTTCCAACTCACACTCTCAAACACCTAGATCTCCTGAACGCAGCTCACTCTCCAGATCCCAATCACCTGAATACTGATCACCTGTTCACACACCTGTATGTCATTTACACACTCTTTAGTTCCCCATCGTTGTGAGGTATTGTTTGTTTTGATACAAATTCTATTCGGAGCTCTGTTCATTTCCGTTTTATTCCTCCCGTATATTGTAGTTTTTGGCAATCCTCACTAACGATGCCTTTTTGCCTATTCCCTGCCTGTACTTTTGCCTATCAGATTTCCTGTCATCAACCTCTTGCCTGATCTACTGCCTCTTGCCTGACTACATTATTTGCATTTTCCCTGCCTGTACTGTTACCTTTTTGGAGTCCCTGTGTATGACCTTCTGCCTGCCCCTGGACCCATCTACCTGCCTCCTCCTGTAGTCCTTTACTAATAAACACCTGCTGCGCCCTGTACTTGAAACCAGCGCTCTGTCTCCCATCGTACTCATTACATAGATGTACCTGCATCAAATATTTTTTTGGGTACAAACTTTTCAATGAGAGAACAGAAATCCACTTTCGGTAAAAAAAAAGGACTTCACCAAAAACAGTAGAAAATGAATAAATGAATAGCTATAGATAAATGACATACAAAATACCTAAAACTACTTCTTAATCATGGCCTCTAAAATGTCCATAGGGCATGCCTCCCTGACAGTCACATACTTCTCCTGCCTCCACACCTGGACCTTTCTGGGAGGGAGAGGAGGAGATGATGACCTTTGGGGTGATGGAGTGGCAGCCCCGGGGGGAGCCTTCAACTCCTGAAAAATATGGAAAAGGACAGCTTTCAGCATCAAACATACATTACATGTAAAAGCAATACATTTCAAGTTCACTTACAGTAGTGTACCTTGTATTTTTGCTTATGGTTCTCCCACTTATTTTTCACCCATGCAGGTGACAGCTGCACCTCCAGCTCACACTCCTTCACGGAGATCCTGAAAAGACATTGGATGAAGTACAACGTTGACCAAAACATGAGCAAAGTAGAGTTGTGTGAACTTTCTGTAGATAGCTAGACTGCCACATACTTTATCAAATTGGAGTGCCAAGGTGAAACAGTAACAAGTGCAGACTACCATTACTTTTACCATAACAGATTATGTGCAATGAAACTAGCTAGACCCAATCAGGCTGTAACTGTTCAGGTAGAAACTAATATTGCATAGCATGAACATTACAATCAGTTTAACACAGATAAACCAACGGGACAAATCAGGAAAGAGAAGTGCTGGAACCAGCACCGCTGTGGAAAATAGGAATGTAGGCTACCACATTACTAACATAGGCTATAGCTAGCGGCAGTGCTTAGAGCAGTGGCAAGATCGCTAACTATGGCCACAAGACTTACTCCAAACATTTTTTTTTGTCGGCATTTCTCCTGCTGTATTTGACACTAAATTAAATACCTGGTATTGTCATCAGACCCTGTAACAGTTTGAACACAAGCCCTGTATTCACAACAAGAAGCTAGCTAGCTATCTAGCTAACTCGGCTAATGTTAAATATGACATTTCCGCTCAACAGCAAGCAAGTTGAGCGACTAACCTTACAGTTCGAACGGCTTTAACTTCCAGTCATCCTAAAGCACGTAGCTAGCTAAAGGCACGGCAGGCAGCAGGCTGCAGATCTGTTTTCAAAGAAGTAACATTACGATGAAATAGTGGTGATCATCACAGAAGCTTCACTATTCACCATCTTCCAAGATGGTTTGTTGTTTACTTGAAGAGATCTACCTATCAAGACTTGCAGCCCCCCTGTTCCAATGCATTGTGGCTGTGAAGTTCCTGAGAAGTGTACAGCGAATTCTACTGGATGACTATAACATCCTGGCATACTATAACCCTTTCATTTTTTTCACATACCGAGAATGCATCATGCGCGAATGTGTTTTTTCGTTGATTTCAGTAGGGCATCCCCATATCTAATTGATCAGCTGTTGTCAAAGCCGAAATTAGTATGACATCTGGGCATTTAAAGTATAATAGATTATTTTTCTAAATGTCACAATTTTTTAACATACGGCCTACTATCTAGTACGCAAGTATGGGTTTTTGGACATGGTCTTTCTTCCTCTCTCTCTCTCTCTCTCGGCAGCTCTCTGACTTTGCTGTCGCAGCAGTTGCTGTCAGTTTGAGCGGTGTCTGCCCCGAAATATAGTAGTTTTTTTTACTGCCTCCCCGGGGATTGACTGGCATGGAGGAATTTACCATGGCTCATTTGAGGCAGTGTGGGATGAGTTCATAAAACTCCTCTGTGTCTCCAGGCTTGTGCCGCAGCAGCGTTCCAGCTAAGGTGTGACTTTCATAGAAAGAGCTATGGTGCTTTGGCAGAGTCTAGAGTGTCTGAAGCTCTGTCTGGAGTACCCGTGTGATGAGGAGGCTTATAAGACAGACGATGGTGTATCACTATGGGGACAGATGAAGGGAATGTGCAAATGTTACTTATTTTTGGTGCACATTCTATGCGAAATCACAGAGTGATTAATGATGATGTTTTGTAGGCAAATGTGGTGGTCTATGTGTATCCTTTTCTATCAATATATATCCCTACATATGGAAATATGAACTTAAATAAATGACTATTGCCCCATAGCACTCACTTCTGTCATCATGAAGTGCTTTGAGAGACTAGTCAAGGATCATATCGCTTCTACCTTACCTGACACCCTAGACCTTCAATTTGCTTACTGCCCAAATAGATCCACAGACTGCACACTGCCTTATCCCATCTGGAGAGGAAGAGGAATACCTACGTAATACCTACGTAAGAATGCTGTTCATTGACTATAGCACAGCATTCAACACCATAGTACCCTCCAAGCTCATCATTAAGCTTGAGGCCCTGGGTCTGAACCCCGCCCTGTGCAACTGGGTCCTAGACTTTCTGACGGGCCATCTCCAGGTGGTGAAGGTAGGAAAAAACACCTCCACTTCGCTGATACTCAACACTGGGGCCCCACAAGGATGCATGATCAGCCCCCTCCTGTACTCCCTGTTCACCCATGACTGCGAGGCCATGCACGCCTCCAACTCAATCATCCAGTTTGCAGACTACACAACAGAAGTAGGCCTGATTACCAACAATGACGAGACAGCCTCCAGGGAGGAGGTGAGGGCCCTGGGAGTGTGGTGCCAGGAAAATAACCTCTCACCCAACGTCAAGAAAATATAGGGGTTGATCGTGGACTTCAGAAAACAGCAGAGCGAGCACCCCCGTATCCACATTGACGGGACCGCAGTGGAGAAGGTGGAAAGCTTCAAGTTTGTCTGCGTACATATCACTGACAAACTGATATGGTCCACTCACACATACAGTGTGGTGAAGAAGGTGCAACAGAGCCTCTTCATCCTCAGGAGGCAAAATACATTTGGTTTGGCACTTAAAACCCTCACAAACTTTTACAGATGCACAATTGAGAGCGTCCTGTCGGGCTGTATCACTGCCTGGTACTGCACCGCCCGCAACCGCAGGGCTCTCCAGAGGGTGGTGCAAACTACCTGCCATCCAGGATACATACAGCACCCGATATCACAGGAAGGCCAAAAAGATCATCAAGGACAACACCCACCCGAGCCACTGCCTGTTCACTCCGCTATCATCCAGAAGGCGAGGTCAGTACAGGTGCATCAAAGCTGGGACCGAGAGACTGAAAAACAGCTTCTATCTCAAGGCCATCAGACTGTTAAATTAAATTATGTAAAATAGCCATCACTAGCGCATTAGATGCTGCTGCCCTATATACATAGACTTGGAATCACTGGCCACTTTAATAATGGAACACTAGTCTCTTTAATAATGTTTACATATTTTGCATTACTCATCTCATATGTATAAACTATATTCTATCCTATTCTACTGTATCTAAGTCTATGCCCCTCTGACATTGCTCGCCCAATATTTATATATTTTTAATTGCTTTCCTTTACTTTAGATTTGTGTGTATTGTTGTGAAATTGTTAGATATTACTGTTAGATATTACTGCACTGTTAGTGCTAGAAATACAAGCATTTCACTACACCCGCATTATCATCTGCTAAACACATGTATGTGACATATACAATTTGATTTGATTTGACTTATTAGCAAAACATGTCAGTGCTCCCATCACAATATACTGTATATATATATATTTTTTTTTTTATAGATCCACTACGCTTGCAGACAGCGTGTGTATGTAACACCACCTGGAACAGTATTTGTGTACTGTACACACAGACAAACACCTAAAGCAAACCCTATCCCCAGTATCATGGGTATCAGGGTTTCTGGTTGCTAGACAGCTGTGGCGCTCGTTCCTTTCACAGCAGTCCACTGAGATCTGAGGAGCTTGACAAAGAGGCTTAAAGCCCTCTCTGTCTCCAGCCCTAAGTAGCCGCCGTACCCCGCCATACAGCCTATCTGAGTCCTCAAAAAGGCCTGAATGCAAGTTTAGCAGCTATAGTTACACCCCTCCGGACCCCCACTCCCCTCCACTGCCCTCCACTGCCCCCCTGCGTCGCATTACCATTTTTTCCCAAGGCTACTTCAGTCTTATACCCAGCAACAGGTCCTCTCTGCTCTGGCCATTTCCTCTTGATTTCATAATATGATGAAAGACCTGACAGCCCATGCTGCTGGCTGCTACTGAAGACTGAAGGCTCTAGTGTTTCACGAGGCCCGGTCCGGTCCATATCCACACGCAGCCAGACTTTAATTAGAGTGAAATACACAGAGCCTGGCCCATGGCATAAACCGCTCTTTGACAGGGACTGCATTCCTCCTCCCTGTTTTGCTTAGCCGGCGATTTTCGGGGGTCTGCATGCTGCGAGGTGTTTTCCTTGGCCGGCTACCTACCAAACGCGCCTGCGACCCTCATCGTCTGAGGGAGAGGGGGAAAAACTGGATGCCAGGCTCTGACAAACACAACCAATTGGACATGCTCTATAAATCATCACCCACATCCTTCCAGTCTGGAGGAAAAGAGAGTGGAGGTGGGTATAGGAGGGATGGGCGAGGGGCCCATAGAGGCAGAAAGGAACAACTGGCAGGCATTTTACTGAGGGAAGTGTATGTGTGTATATGCACGTATCCTACTGTGCCTGTGTCTGTGAATGTGTGTGTGCGTGTCTCGCTGCTTCCATTAATGTATGTCCAACCGTGTGTGTGTGTGTGTGTGTGTGTGTGTGTGTGTGTGTGTGTGTGTGTGTGTGTGTGCGACTTGCACGCATGCATGTTTCTCAAAGAGTGTGTGTGTGTGTGTGTGTGAGGCAGTATTCGATGTCAGCAGCTGGAAGCACTCAAACCCGCTGCACCGAGTGAGATAGAGTGAAAGAGAGAGAAACCTAGAAAGAAAGAGAGAGCGAGGGAGAAAGAGAGAGGGGTACCGGCACCAAACTCCTTCCTTTTACAGGGGGATGGATGAGTGCTGGCGAGCCCAGCAAAAGTGTGAAAGCCCCTATAGAAAGAGAGAGAGAGGAGGAGGGCCGTCTGAACAGCACGCCTGCCTGGCTTCAACAGTAGAACAACAGTGGAGGGCAGCGTGCCGTGCACAGCAACCCTTCTCAGGAAAGCTGTTTTGTTTTGACTCGAAGCTATGGATAATACGGACGGTGACAAATGTTAGTACAGACACGCACCGCTCCGCCATCATCCTTTTATGTCGGCAAAGTCTACAACTCTCCCCCTCGACTTGGACAGATGCTCCTTTTGTTTGATAGTGTGTAGATGAAAGAGGATTATGCATACCTAAGTTATGGTCAAACAATGTGGTTCCCCCACCACAGTGCCAAAACACTTAGATGAAAGATCTTTCCGGTGAGAAACCTGCTGCAGGTATTTTGCCATTCTCGTTTCTGTTCTGAGACGGAATTCAGGCTCACATCTTTCACCTTGGAAGGGAAACGGAGGGGAACCGAGTTACTCAGATGAGGAACGCCAATCCTTTGATTTCACTGAGAAGTGTTAAAAGTTACAGCACACCATCTGAACTTGTAAATTCAAGTATTTTGGCACCGTTTCTTTCCAACAAAGCCATATGTTTTGGCTGATGAGCACGAGGAGCAGGTGCCTTGGTTTTTGCTAACTCTTCTGCCTGTCTGGAAATGTTTGAATATTGAACAATTCTCATCCCTCTTCCGTCTCTTCCTTTATAAGACAGGCCTCTCTGGCTCACTGCCTCTCTGCCCATTTTACAGGCACTGGAGTCAGTAATGGACACCTTCAGCATGGGAAGGAAACACAGGCCTATCCTCTGCTTCTCCCTGATAGGACTTCAGTGAATCAACTCCATGTTTTTCAGCAGGTCATTCTAGCAGATTCTGTTACCTTTCAACAAGCAGAGGGCCCCTAGGCAGAGGCCAAAGAGAGGACAGGGAGAGAGGGGGGATGAGGAGGGTGAAAGAAGGATGGAGGGGAGAGAGAGGGAGATGGGGCAAGATTGAAAGAAAGGAAGGGAGGTAGGACAGAGGGAGAGTTAAAAAGAAGGGGAGAGAGGAGAGAAAGGTTTGAGAGAAAAAAATGAGAGGGAGAAAAAAGAAGAATGCAAAATAAGGAGGAGCAAGTGAGAGCACTCAGCTCTCTGGAAAACAGAAGGACCAGACCGTGTCCCAATCAAACTCCACTGACCTCGCAGGCCTGTGACCAATTAACCCAGCAAGCTTGCATGTGATTCAAGCAGCACGACAGATAGCTTTCTGATGATCATTCTTTTATTTGCATATCAGTCATGTCGACCCTTCAGGATGGCATATACCGTGCTGTCGACTAAAGTCTGCATAACTTTTTTTCAGTGTGGACACTTTGGGAATTGAGTACAGGTATAGTTAGCTACATTTTCAGATATGACACTTTTCTAATTTTGACAGAAGTTAAAGTGTACTGTTAGCTACTGTAGTTAACGTTACCTGGCTGGTTTGCTAGCTAACGTTACGTGTATGATCTTATTATTCGTATCTCAGACATGCCTTAACAAAAGACTCCACTATGCAAGTATCCATTTCAATAGAATTACACTGCAACAACTGTTGCTAGACTTACTAGCTGGAAAAATTCGCTCTGGCTATCTACTCTGATTTCAGACCACGGGTAAAGTGTACTGTTAGCTAGCGCGCTAAAGTTAGCTGGCTCTCTAGCTAAGCTTACGTGTTTGATCTTTTTATTTGTATCTCAGACCCATTTGCTTGATTAGTTATAGCCTAATGTTAGCTAGCTAACATTGAACCTGGTTGGTTAGATTCATGCAGGGTAGTAGCGTCATGAGTTGGGATTATGGTTCATTGTTTACCTAGCTAGTTAGCTACATGTTAAGACACGACTCTAGTCTGAGTGTGCCAGAGCGCAGAATAACTGATGAATTATGAATGCTCAACACCCGTTGAATATGGCCAGTGTCAATAAACCGGCAAAGCAGCACAGTTACAGTCACCAACGCTCTGGATAACATGAAAAACAGCCTAACCAGCTCTGCTAGGGTGAGTAAAATGGTCAGAGTGGGGTGTTCTCTCATTATGTGTCTGGAAGTAGCTAGCAGGCTAGCCAAACTTGAAGCGGCACAATCAATAGGAAATGAGCAGCTCATGGTGCTGAAACTATGCAAATCTGAGCAGGCCTAATTGTCAGAAGGTGGGTGTAGCTGGTGCATGAAGTCAGGCGCAGGAGAGCAGAATGAGTGATCAACGTACTTTACTCAAAAATAAAGGCACAAGGTAAACAATACACTTGACCAACAATAAACGGTAATCAATTACGCACGGGTGAACACAGCACCCGTCGAAAACCAGCCATAAGGTACCGAATGAACATAGAAACAATCACGCACAAAAACATGGGGGAAACAGAGGGTTAAATACATGAACATGTAATTGGGGAATGAAACCAGGTGTGTAGAAAACAAAGACAAAACATATGGAAAATGAAAGGTGGATCAGCGATGGCTAGAAGACCGGTGACGTCGACCTCCGAACGCCGCCCGAACAAGGAGAGGGACCGACTTCGGCGGAAGTCATGACACTAATTCATTTCAACAGTCTTCATTTTAATTAAACTTTACTAACAACAAGAGGGATTTGTGTTGGAGCGTATTTCTTCCTATTTAAGAAATAAGAGGTAGGTATACCTGTTTGACAGGCGAAATTAGTCAAGGCTGTTATATATAGATTTGTCGGCCAATTCCTCCACTCACCATGCACTCTTTAAATAGCCTACCTCTGAATCAGTGTAGTTAAAACCGGTACTCGAATTGTGGAGTTATGAGAGGCTATGCCACAGGCATACTTTTTGTTAAAGAAAATGGCAAAAAAAGCATACAGTAGGCCTATGTTAGCTTAACATTTTGAAGAAAATAAAACAGATTTGATTATATAAAGTGATCTATAACAGTGCTTTGGTCCGCAATGCTTTATGTTAGAAACAAGCTGTAAAATACCCGGGAAAGACGTGAGTCCGAATGCATATGGGATATCTTTGTTACATTTCTGACATTCATTAGCTGAACTACAACCTTCTATAGCCGAGGAGACAATTTTTTTTACTTTGCTTAGGATATAATCTAATTCTGTCGCTATCAATTGATCAAGCTTTTCACTTTCTGTAAAACAGAAGATGTTTAAAACCCAGACAGCTTTTAGGGAAACACTAAAGCCACGGAAGAAGAGTAGCCAACAGCTAAAGCTTACTTAAAAAGGCCTCCTCTGTTTGGGGTGGAAAGGCTGTCTAACTTTTGAAAGTACTCTATCATGCTTAGATTCATAATTCAGATGTAATTTCTTTGCAAACAATACACATTGATTAGGCATGAACGCATAGGCCTCTCTCTCTGTCCATGTAATCTTAGAAATGTGTGTGGTAATCAAAAAAATATTCTGCTATGGTTTCCAGTCATGGAAAATTACGTGGAATTGCATGAAATGTTCATAAATGCTACTTTTTCTCAGACCCGCAAACGCAATGATAGATTCATAAAATGCTTTTATTATGAAGAAGATATTTCCACCCAGACTCTTGTCCACGGTGGTCCGTGAACCCACAACCTTCTGGCCTGAAGCGCTGTGTTCTATCAACATTCCTGCATTGTCATGTGCAGTAATGCTTACAGGACGAATAACAGTTTCTAAACCTGCATATCTCGGTCTCTGGTCTATCCTAGAAGTGAGGGTAAATGGTAGGCATGTTCTCTACTATCCACTTTATGTTTAATTATTATTTTGGGTATAGGGGAGGGTCACTTGTTTTCAGGGAGGGTTTAGTGAAAATATATTTTGTTGAAGGGCGGGCCATCCATTTTCATTTCAGAGAGGTCCGATTTTCTCCAGGTAACCCTTATTATAAATAATGTACAATCACTAAACTAAATAAACCATCTTTGGTGTAATAATAATTTATTACATTTCTATGGCACTTTTTATAACAATTTCAAAGCGCATCAAAGAGTAGCCTTGCTGTAAATTGGCCAGGTCTTTGAGTGCATGCGTCCTCCAAAGATGGAGAGGGGCAGGTCATGGCTGGATCAGAAGAAGGTGGCCAGGGAGATGGTTGATGAAGAAGTCTGGTGACGATCTTGTAGAGGGCTAGCTACTCTGAGTCGTGTAGCCACTGGATTGCTCCTTTACAATGTGTGGCACCAACTGGGTGATGACTCTGCAGCTCTGGGCGCCAGAAAGCTCACAGCATACAGTTCAGAGTAGTAGCCAGTCATCCTCATTACGAGCCCTCTGCCTCAGCACTGCATTCCTCTACTTCATCTCCCATTCCTCTTGAGCTTCAGGTGACTCTTCAATTGATACATGCGTAGGCTTACGGTACACTCAAGTTCACTCCAAATACGCTGTTCCAAATGCTAGCTACTTAGTTAACTTTAGTCCAAAACAACAACACAAACGATTACTAGGTGGGGCTACAGGTGATCCTTTCTGGATCATATGAAGCCGTAACTGGTGGTGCGTTCAAGACCACAGGGAACTCAGAGACCTAAAGACCACCGACATCACGATTTTCCCACTGAGCTTGTTATGTTTCCGAATTCCCAGTTATCTTGAATGGACAAAAAGTAATATGTTTCGGGCCGTGGCATACTGCATACTTTTTACTAAACAGAAAAGTATGTGCTAAATTCAGACACGTTGGTTCTCCTCGGTTTAGATGTTTGGATTGGAATAACAGTGATGTTGTCCATACCTGAGGGTCTGGATTCGAACTGAAGGACATTTGGGTATGGAGGCCCAACTGAATGGAATGGCAGGGTACGGACGGGGAAATTACGGAAGAAACCTTGGCATGTCCTTTTGTTGAATTGGTAATTATAAGGAAATAAGGATAGCTAAACATGTATCAGTGTTACCACTTTTACAGGGATGTTACTTTTAATGGCATACCCAAATAACACCTTATATGACAAAAACACTATAAATACAGGACACCCCTTCAAATTAGTGGATTGGAGTGGTGTAAAGCTCACCACCGTTGGACTTTGGAGCAGGGAGTGATGAACCAGTCTTCACAATCTGGCAGTCCAATGGACGAATCTGGGTTTGGCAGATGGCAGGAGAACGCTACCTGCACGAATGTCTAGTGCCAACTGTAAAGTTTGGTGGATGAGGAATAATGGCCTGGGGCTGTTTTTGATGGTTTGGGCTAGGTAAATCTTAATGTTACAGCATACAATAACATTCTAGACGATTCTGTGCTTCCAACTTTGTGGCAACAGTTTGAGGAAGGCCCTTTCCTGTTTCAGCATGACAATGCCCCCATGCACAAAGCGAGGTCCATAGAGAAAAGGTTTGTTCTGAGATCGGTGTGGAAGAACTTGACTGGCCTGCACAGAGCCCTGACCTCAACCCCATTGAACACCTTTGGGATGAATTGTAACACTGACTGTGAGCCAGGCGTAATCGCCTAACATCAGTGCCTGATCTGACTAATGCTCTTGTGGCTGAATGGAAGCAAGTCCCCGCTCAATGTTCCAACATATAGTGGAAAGCCTTCCCAGAAGAATGGAGATTGTTAAAGCAGGAAAGGGGGACCAACTCCATATTAATGCCCATGATTTTGGAATGAGATGTTCGACAAACAGGTGTCCACATACCTTTGGTCGTGTAATGTATGTGAATACAAGATAGATGATATGTACATTGACAAGCAATGAATGAGAACTATCGAAATGTAATGTAAGGTACCAACAGAACAAGAAGAGATTATCTGAAAAGATCCAATTTCAGGTTAGGTACCAACAAAAGCTTAGCTGCTTCTATTAGACAGACCCTACAGTCAGATAGACTGACGAAGACAGAAAGCAATCTCTTTAAGATTCAAGACCTAATAACACAGTGATAACAGGTGACAGATTAGGGGAAGGACATGTTTTCATTCTTTTTGACTTTACAAGAGGAACAAAAAAATGAAGAAAACCCTTTCCATATAGTCATGAAGGGTATCGCCAGTCGCTATCTGTCCTGTTTGTCTCTTTAACACACTTAACCTCCAACACCTTGTAACAAGAACAACTTGACGTGGTACAGCAGACGTTTGACAAAACCCACGTTAGATAACAAAAGATATTCCACGTGAGATAACATGATCAAATACTTTTCCCTCTACTCTAAAGGTGTTATGGTTATTGAGGTTATCTGAAGAGTTTTGTACTGGGTTATGTACAGGGTTATGTACTGGGTTTCTAAGACTAGCCTCCTTGTCATGTGTGTGTGAGCTACATAGGGCATCATGTCTTCAGGGCCAAGCAGCCAGGAGAATAATGATCCCATTGATTCCTACAAAAAAAAAAAACATTGTCACATGCTTCGTAAACAACAGGTGTATATTAACTGGGAAATGCTTACTTACGGTTCCTTTTCCGACAATGCAGAGTAAAAGATAAAGAAAAAAGTACCAGTACCGGGTCGATGTGCAACGATAAGAAGTAATTGAGGTAGCTATGCACATATGGGTAGGGGTAAAGTGACTAGGCAACAGGATAGATAATAGACAGTAGCAGCAGTGTGTGTGTGTGTGTGTGTGTGTGTGAGTGTGTGTGGACTCAGTATGGATATGTGTTTGTGGGTGTGTGTAGTGTATGTGTGTGTGTGTTGGGGTGTCAGTGTAAGTATGAGTGAGTGTGTCCAGTGTGTGTGCATAGAGTCAGTGCAAAAGAGGGAATGCAGGTTGTCTGGGTAGCCATTTGACTAGCTATTTAGCTTGTTTAGCAGTCATATGGCTTGGGGCTAGAAGCTGTTCAGGGTCCTGTTGGTTCATTGATACTGCTTGCCGTGCGGTAGCAGAGAGACCAGTCTATGGTTTGGGTTGCTGGAGTCATTGACCATTTTTGGGGTCTTCCTCTGACACCGCCTGGTATAGAGGTCCTGGGTGGCAGGGAACTTGGCCTCAGTAATGTACTGGGCCGTACTGACCACTCTCTGTAGCACCTTGAGGTCAGGTGTCTTGCAGTTGCCGTACCAAGCAGTGATGCAGCCAGTCAAGATGCTGTCAATGGTGCAGCTTTATAACTTTTTGAGGATCTGAGGGCCCATGCCAAATCTTTTCACCCTCTTGAGGGTGTGTGTGGACTCAAAAACAATTATCAAGTTTGCTGATGACACGACGTGGTGGTGTGGACCACGTCGTGTCATCAGCAAACTTGACGATGGTATTGGAGTGGTGCGCGGCCACATAGTCAAGTATTGTCACTTTGCCTGTTTGATGGCTTGTCGGAAGTCGTAGCGGAATTTCTTATAAGCGTCCTGATTAGTGTCCCGCTCCTTGAAAGCGGCAGCTCTATCCTTTAGCTCAGTGTGGATGTGGCATATGTCAATCAATCAATCAAATGTATTTATAAAGCCCTTTTTACATCAGCCGATGTCACAAAGTGCTATACAGAAACCCAGCCTAAAACCCCAAACAGCAAGCAATGCAGTGACTGGATGCACTTACTGTATTTATGAAGCCGGTGACTGATATGGTAAACTCCTCAATGTTATCGGATGAATCCCGGAACATATTCTAGTCTGTGCACACGAGAAATAAGAAGAAATAAGATTAACAAGTAAGTAAGCATACTATATACAAGGTCAGTTCCAATACCGTATTTACAATGTGCAGGGATACTGGAGTGATGGAGGTAGATATTTATAGGGGCAAGGTGACTAGGCATCAGGATATAAGATAAACAGAGTAGCAGCAGCATGTATGTGAGTGTGCATGTGTGTAGAGTCAGTATAAATGTATGTGCATATTATGTATGAGTTAGCAGATGATGGTGTGTGTGTGTGTGTGTGTGTGTGTGTGTAGGGCCCTGTGAGTGTGCATGGAGAAATAAAATGGTCAATAAGGATACAAGGTTAACTCAGATAGTCTGTGTAACTATTGTGTTAGCTATTTATCTCTTATTGCTGGGGGATAGAAGCTGTTCAAGAGTCTGTTGGTGCCAGACTTGATGCGCCGGTACCACTTGCCACGCGGAAGAAGGGAGGATAGTCTATGGCTTGGGTGGTTGGAGTCTTTAATGATTTAAAGACGGGACTTCCTACCACACCACCTGATATAGATGTCCTGGATGTCAGGGATCTTGGCCCCAGTGATGTACTGGGCTGTCCGCACCCCCCTCTGTAGCACCATGTGATCGAGGGCGATGCTGTTGCGATACAAGTCAGTGATGTAGCCTGTCAAAATGCTCTCAATGGTACCGCTGTAGAACTTTTGGGGGATTTGAGGGCCCATGCCAAACTATTTCAACCTCCTACGTGTGTTTGGACCATTTTAAGTCTTTAGTGATTTGGTCACCGAGGAACTTGAAGCTCTCGACCTGCTCCACTGCGGCCCCGTTGATGTAGATGGGGGCGTGCTCGCTTCACCTGTTTCATGTTGTCCACGATCAGCTCCTTGGTCTTACTAACACTTAGGGAGAGGTTATTGTTCTGGCACCACTGTGCCAGGTTACTGACCTCCTCCCTGTAGGCTGACTCGTCATCGTCGGTGATTAGGCCTTCCACCGTCGTGTCGTCAGCAAACTTGATGATGGTGTTGGAGTCGTGCGTTGCCACAACTCCAGGGTGTACAGGAAGGGACTAAGCACACAACCCTGTGGGGCCCCTGTGTTGAGGGTCAGCGTGGTAGAGGTGATGTTGCCTACCCTCACCATCTGGGGTCGGCCCATCAGGTAGTCCAGGATCCAGTAGTAAAGGCAGGTGTTCAGACCCAGAGTCATAAGCTTGGTGACGAGCTTGGAGGGGACAATGGTGTTGAACGCTGAGCTGTATTCAATGAACAGCATTCTCACATAGGTATTCCTCTTATCTAGGTGGGTGAGGGCAGTGTGGAGAGCAATTGAYATTGCGTCATCTATGGATCTGTTGGGGCGGTATGCAAATTGGAGTGGGTCTAGGGTGTCTGGGATGGTGGTTAATGTGTGTCATAACCAGCCTCTCAAAGCACTTCATGAATACAGAAGTGATTGCAACAGGGCGGTAGCCTTTGTGGCATAAAGCCTCAGAGTTCTTGGGGACAGGACTGATGATGGTCATCTTAAAACATGTGGGGATTACAGACTGGGACAAGGAGAGGTTGAAAATTACCGTGAATATGCCTGCCTTCTTTTCTGTGCATACTCTAAGAACGGGCCCTGGAATACCGTCGGGCCCCGCAGCCTTGCGTGTGTTGACCTGATTAAAAACCTTTTTCACGTCGGCCTCAGATAGCGAAATCACCCAATCCTCACGGTCAGTGACGGCTCTCACACCCGGCTTGTTGTTGTTGTCAAAGCGTGCATAAAACGCGTTGAATTCGTCTGGTAGAGAGGAGGGTGGAGTTAATGTCAGATTTGCAAAAGGGAGGGCAAGGAAGGGCCTTGTATGTACTTCTGTGTGTGGCGTAAAGGTGATCTAAAGTTTTATCCTCTAGTTGCACAGGTGACATGCTGGTAGAAATGAGGTAAAATGGATTTCAGTTGCACAGCATCAAAAATCAAACGGCCACGAGAAACACCGCCTCGGAATGTGCATTTTCTTGTTTACTTATGGCCTTCTACATATATACGTTTATTTTTTGATTTCACCTTTTTTTAACCAGGCAGGCCAGTTTAGAACAAGTTGTCATTTACAACTGCGACCTGGCCAAGATAAAGCAAAGCAGTGAGACAGAAACCACAACACAGTTACACATAAACAAACGTACAGTCAATTATACAATAGAATAATCTATGTACAGTTTGTGCAAATGTAGAAGATTAGGGAGGTAAGGCAATAAATAGGCCATAGAGGCAAAATAATTACAATTTAGCATTAACACTGGAGTGAAGATGTGCAGATGATGTGCAATTAGAGATACTGGGGTGAAAAAGAGCAAGAAGATAAATAACAATATGGGGATGAGGTAGTTGGGTGTGCTATTTACAGATTGGCTGTGTACAGGTACAGTGATCGGTAAGCTGCTCTGACAGCTGATGCTTAAAGTTAGAATGGGAGATATAAGTCTCCAGCTTCAGTGATTTTTGCAATTCGTTCCAGTCATTGGCAGCAAAGAACTGGAAAAAAAGGCGGCCAAAGAGGTGTTGGCTTTGGGGATGATCAGTGAAATATACCTGCTGGAGCGCGTGCTACGGGTGGGTGTTGCTATGGTGACCAGTGAGCTGAGACAAGGCGGGGCTTTACCTAGCAAAGACTTACCGATGACCTAGAGTCAGTGGGTCTGGCGATGAATATGTAGTGAGGGCCAGCCAACGAGAGCATAGAGGTCACAGTGATGGGTAGTATATGGGGCTTTGGTGACAAAACGGATGGCACTGTGATAGACTACATCCAGTTTGCTGAGTATAGTGTTGAAGGCTATTTTGTAAATGACATCACCGAAGTCAAGGATCGGTAGGATAGTCAGTTTTACGAGGTTATGTTTGGCAGCATGAGTGAAGGAGGCTTTGTTTGCGAAATAGGAAGCCGATTCTAGATTTAATTTTGGATTGGAGATGCTTGATGTGAGTCTGGAAAGAGAGTTTACAGTCTAACCAGACTGTCTTTTATCGATGGCTGTTATGATATCGTTTAGGACCTTGAGCGTGGCTGAGGTGCACCCATGACCAGCTAGGAAACCAGATTGCGTAGTGGAGAAGGTACGGTGGGATTCGAAATGGTCGGTGATCTGTTTGTTAACTTGGCTTTCAAAGATTTTATAAAGGCAAGGCAGGATGGATATAGGTCTATAACAGTTTGGGTCTAGAGTGTCTCTCCCTTTGAAGAGGGGGATGACCGCGGTAGCTTTCCAATCTTTGGGGATCTCAGACGATACGAAAGAGAGGTTGAACAGGCTAGTAATAGGGGTTGCAACAATTTTGGCGGATACTTTTAGAAAGAGAGGGTCCAGATTGTCTAGCCCTGCTGATTTGTAGGGATCCAGATTTTGCAGCTCTTTCAGAACATCAGCTGTCTGGATTTGGGTGAAGGAGAAGCGGAGAAGTTGCTACAGGGAGTGCAGAGCTATTGGCCGGGGTAGGGGTAGCCAGGTGGAAAGCACAGCCAGCCGTAGAAAAATGCTTATTGAAATGATCGATTATCGTAGATTTATCGGTGGTGACAGTGTTTCCTAGCCTCAGTGCAGTGGGCAGCTGGGAGGAGGTGCTCTTGTTCTCCATGGACTTTACAGTGTCCCAAAACTTTTTGGAATTAATGCTACAGGATGCAAATTTCTGTTTGAAAAAGATAGCCTTAGCTTTTCTTACTGACTGTGTATATTGGTTCCTGACTTCCCTGAAAAGTTGCATATCGCGGGGGCTATTTGATGCTACTGCAGAACGCCACAGGATGTTTTTGTGCTGGTCAAGGGCAGTCAAGTCTGGGGTGAACCAAGGGCTATATCTGTTCTTAGTTCTACATTTTTTTGAATGGGCCATACTTATTTAAGATGGTGAGGAAAGCACTTTTAAAGAGCAACCAGGCATCCTCTACTGACGGGATGAGGTCAATATCCTTCCAGGATACTCTTTGAGGGTCTTAGTGCCAGCATCGGTTTGTTGTGGTAAATAGACAGCTCCGAAAAAAATTGATGAACTCTAGTTGGAAAATAATATGTCTATTCACTAACTCAGGTCGAGCAAAAACTTGAGACTTCCTTAAACATTAAAGATTGCCCACCATACCAGCCCACTATGTAGTAGCCATTAATTTCCTATGTTATTACCTAAATATGTTTATCAGTGTGTTCCATGCCAGATCATCCTCGAAATCTCCACCTCAAAGACAACTATTCAAACCAACGTAATCTAATACAGAAATGACGTTATAGGTCAAGTGCAAATAGAGGTGAATGATGCTGCGGCCTCTCTAGGGGAACTTCCTGATGAGAAGCCAGGTACATGGATCTGTGAGGAAGACATCCTAATTTTAATCCCCTAAACTATTTGAATCTTGTATGTTTGTCAGAACTGTGATTGTCCCGTAGTCCAGGGGTGTCAAACTCATTCCATGGAGGGCCGAGTGTCTGCAGGTTTTTCTTTTTTCCTTTCAATTAATACCTACACAACCAGGTGAGAGGAGTTCTTTACTAATTAGTGACCTTAATTCATCAATCAAGTACAAGGGAGGTACGGAAAAACCTGCAGACACTCGGCCCTCTGTAGAATGACTTTGACACATCTGCCCTAGTCCCTTAAGGGAGATCCATGATATTAATTGTTTAGTATAGAGGTCTTTGGACAGTTTTTTCACAAGATGGATCTGTCTGGTGTAAATCTGCAAGAGGCATATTGCAGTGGAGGTTTCACAGCTGTAATACTAAGGGATGAGTGGGGGACAGCCTGAGCCCAATGGAGGGAGCAGCGGGAAGACCTCCTGTTGCTGACGTGAGCCGTGGAGGAGCTGCTGCTGTGGTCTCAATGTTTTGGAGTAGTCCTAAGAAGGTGGAGGCTCCCGGGGAATCGAGAGGTTCCTGTGGCCCTACAGTTCGGGGATGTACAAGGATCTGCTAGTACTGCAGGAGTTGAGCTGTGTGGGTCGTGGAATGGGAAGCTCCACAGTGGGACCGTATGTTGGAGAAGTCAGCGGTTGTCCCTAAGGGACAGTGTGTATATGTTTTGGAGGATCAGCAGCCATATTGACAACTTTTAATCGTTTGAACATGACAGGTTTGAATGACATTGCTTTCTTTCATCAGCACAGTGCTCACAAAACTGCGTTTGGGGTTCTGTAAGAAGAGGAGGGTAATGTGAGGAAGACATCCTCACTGGATGCTCTTTTAATCCCCTTAACTGTTTTACTATTTGAATGTTGTATGTTTCGCTGTTTTTACCTAGGCCCAGTCTCAACCCACTTTTCATATCCAATCAGTATCACGAGATCTCTATTGTCAGTTGCACCCTAATCAGCTTAATTGTCTTCACCTGTTAATTTTGCAGGGCTGGTGGCAGCCATTTTGTGTTGCTTGGCCACACCTATCCTTGATTGTTTGCTTCTCCTTTAAATTGAGCTGTGGAGAATGGAAAAGACTGCTTGTTTAACCTGTCTGTTTTTAAATACATATCTGTAATTTTGGCGAAGACTCTCAATCCTTTAGTTTTAAACCTCACAAGTGCACAGAGCAAGGCCAGCTCAGTCACCGGGGCATTATCATTGCAGCCATCACCCTGCACCAGATGTGCTGCTGTTTTTAGGTCCGGAAGGAGGGGCATCTGACCCTACTCACCCTGGGTTTAATGAAAGATTGACAGACTCTTGAGCTGTATTCTCCTCCAAACGATATATTGCCGGATGTAGAGCTTATATAAGTCATATAGGAGTCAATGGAAGGATACAGTATTTCAAACAAGGGTATAGGGTTTAACAATGTTACAGTTATAGGGTGACATCATAAGCTGCATTTGCATAGGCATCCAATTCTGATCTTTTTTCTACTAATTGGTCTTTTGACCAATCTTTTTCAGAGCTGATCTTTATTGGTCAAAATACCAATTAGTGGAAAAGGAAAATATCAGAATTGGGTTGCCTGTCTTAACACAGCATTGGAGTCAAGCATTGCTGGATTTTATATCAAGCTTTCGGCTTTTGTCTGTGTCTTTCCTCTTTTGGAAAGGACCATTAGATGTCTGGAATCCCATGAAATCACCTCTCTATATCAGAAAGGAGGGGACCTCTTCTTCCACCAGTGGTTCAATGTGAAGTTCTTGGTCAATCAACCTTTTGTGTGGCATTGTGCATCACTTCAGGGAGATATAAAACAACCCAATCCCCAGTCGTTGTCCTCCTCTCCTCCTGCATATGCTCAACATTCTGGGAATGCATAGACAAGGCATTCGAGTGAAACCCTTGATATAGGATGAAAAGACATCCGTGAGATACTAATCTTTAACCATTAACCTTCATCATCATAATTAACTTAGTTGTTAGAGATCATTGAGCAAGGCAATATAAATGTTGTGTGTGCACACGCATACAGTTGAAGTGGGAAGTTTACATACACCTTAGCCAAATTCATTTAAACTCAGTTTTTCACAATTCCTGACATTTAATACCAGTTAAAATTCCCTGTCTTAGGTCAGTTAGGATCACCACTTTAATTTTAAGAATGTGAAATGTCAGAATAATAGTTGAGAGAATTATTTATTTCAGCTTTTATTTCTTTCATCACATTCCCAGTGGGTCAGAAGTTTACATACACTCAATTAGTATTTGGTAGCATTGCCTTTAAATTGTTTAACTTCTTGGAACTATAGGGGGTGCTGTTCCGCATTAGCATATTTTGGTCTCCAAATTAAACTGCCTCGTGCTAAATTCTTGATCGTACAATATGCATATTATTGTTATTATTGGATAGAAAACACTTTCTAGTTTCTGATCTAAGCCGTGGAATTGTCTCTAGTGGTACAGAACTATATCTACAGCACTTTTCATGACAGGGTTCAGATTTTCAGAAATTTTACCCCTGATCTGGAGTTCTGTTTTTAAGGTGACTGTGTGTGCTATGAAGAAACCGACACTGCCTACGTCTTCCTCTGGGTGTTCTGTACGTCAATTCACGTTTTGAATGGATCGATTGCACAATTCACAGCCACTATAAAACAAAAAAACGTGGAAGTACCTCCCTTTCTCGTCGCGCGCCTCAAGCATGAAGACCATCGGACTTTGCCTCATTCCAAATCGTTGTTAGCCAGTTAATATTCTCTGGTCATGTTTTACTCGTTATAGTTGTTAAAAACATCAATAATGTTAGTTAATTTTGAAACCGTTTTATAGCAATTTTATATCCGTTAGTGCATTCTGAGGAAGTTTCTTTTGTGGTGCACTTTTCAAGCTTGGGCACGTTTCGGGGTCTCCGTCGATTCGTTATGACATTTCAAAGGACAGAGGACAATCTATCGACCAAAAAGAAGATTAAGAACATAGAAAGGGATACATTGCCCAAAGAATCTGATGGAAGAAACAGCTCAAAGTAAGCAATATTTAATATGATAAATCGTTGTTCTGTCGAAATATTTTAAACGCATATTTCGCCATTTTGTTTTGTTATCGCGTCACTTGGCGAACCCTGTAATTAAAAGTAAGGGATAATTTAAAAAATGTAAATCAGCGGTTGCATTAAGAAACTAATTTGTCTTTCGATTCCTGTCAACCCTGTATTTTTTTAGTCAAGTATATGATTAGCTTTCGATTAAACTAGATCACTCTGAAAGCTGACGCCCCTCATTTTGAGGCTTGAGTTGCTACTATTTTTCATTGTATAACCACGGTTTTGTAATGGCTAAATATGCACATTTTCGAACAAACTGTATATGTTATGTTGTAAAATGATGTTACAGGAGTGTCATCGGAAGAATTCTGAGAAGGTTAGTGAAAAAAATTTAATATATTTGGCGATGATTACGTTTATAGTTCTCTTTGACTTGAATCGATGCTCTACTAACGTTTGCACATGTGGTATGCTAACTTATCGATTTATTGTTGTTTTCGCTGAAAAACGCTTAGAAAATCTGAAATATTGTTCTGAAAGTCACAAGAACTGTGTCTTTCCATTGCTATGCTTTGTCTATTTTTATGAAATGTTTTTATGATGAGTAAATTGGTCATACACGTTGCTCTATCTTAGTAATTCTTAGTCGATTTGTGATTGGTCGGTGCAATTGTAAACTGTGATTTTTACCTGAAATATGCACTTTTTTCTACAACACCTATTCTATACCATAATATGTTATCAGACTGTCATCTGATGAGTTTTTTTTCTTGGTTAGTGGCTATCAATATCTTTAGTTTAGCCGAATTGGTGATAGCACCTGATGGAGTAAGGAAACTGATGGAGTTAGAAAAGTGGTGTATTTTGCTAACGTGTTTAGCTAATAGATTTACATATTTTGTCTTCCCTGTAAAACATTTTAAAAATCTGAAATGTGGCTTTATTCACAAGATCTGTATTTTTCATCTGGTGTCTTGGACTTGTGATTTAATGATATTTAGATGCTACTATCTACTTTTTGAAGGCTATTGCTAAGCTATGCTAATCAGTGTGTGGGGGGGTGGGGGGTGATCCCGGACCCGGGGTAGAGGCTCGTTAGAGGTTAACTTGGGCTGAGAGGCCTTTCAGGTTATGCCGATATAGGACTCGTTTTACTGTGGATATAGATACTTTTGTACCTGTTTCCTCCAGCATCTTCACAAGGTCCTTTGCTGTTGTTCTGGGATTGATTTGCACTTTTCGCACCAAAGTACGTTCATCTCTAGGAGACAGAACTCGTCTCCTTCCTGAGCGGTATGACGGCTGCGTGGTCCCATGGTGTTTATACTTGCGTATTATTGTTTGCACCGATGAATGTGGTACCTTCAGGCATTTGGAAATTGCACCCAAGGATGAACAGACTTGTGGAGGTCTCCATTTTTCTTCTGAGGTGTTGGCTGATTTCGTTTGATTTTCCCATAATGTCAAGCAAAGAGGCACTGCGTTTGAAGGTAGGCCTTGAAATACATCCATACATGTGCCGGCTAAGGAGTATCGGTGTCTCAGAGGTCTTTGGGCTGGTTTCCTAACTACCTCTCTCAAAGAGTGCAGTGTATAAAGTCAGAAAATCTGTTGTCTCAGACACTGCCTGTCACCAAGGGAATACCCCAAGGCTCGATCCTAGGCCCCATGCTCTTCTCAATTTACGTCAGCAACATAGCTCAGGCAGTAGGAAGGTCTCTCATCCATTTATATGCAGATGATACAGTCTTATACTCAGCTGGAACCTCCCCAGATTTTGTGTTAAAAGCTCTACAACAAAGCTTTCTTAGTGTCCAACAAGCTTTCTCTACCATTAACCTTGTTCTGAACACCTCCAAAACAAAGGTCATGTGGTTTGGTAAGAAGAATGCCCCTCCTCCCACAGGTGTTATTACTACCTCTGAGGGTTTAGAGCTTGAGATAGTCACCTCATACAAGTACTTGGGAGTATGACGGTGCACTGTCTTTCTCTCAGCACATTTCAAAGCTGCAGGCTAAAGTTAAATCTAGACTTGGTTTCCTCTATCGTAATCGCTCCTCTTTCACCCCAGCTGCCAAACTAACCCTGATTCAGATGACCATCTGAACATCATGCTGGATTACGGAGACATAATTTATAGATCAGCAGGTAAGGGTGCTCTCGAGCGGCTACATGTTCTTTACCATTCGGCCATCAGATTTGCCACCAATGCTCCTTATAGGACACATCACTGCGCTCTATACTCCTCTGTAAACTGGTCATCTTTGTATACCCGTCGCAAGACCCACTGGTTGATGCTTATTTATAAAACCTTAGGCCTCACTCCCCCCTATCTGAGATATCTACTGCAGCCCTCATCCTCCACATACAACACCCATTCTGGTCACTCCTCTTTTCAGTTCGCTGCAGCTAGCTACTGGAACAAGCTGCAACAAACACTCAAACTGGACAGTTTTATCTCAATATCTTAATTCAAAGACTCAATCATGGACACTCTTACTGACAGTTGTGGCTGCTTTGTGTGATGTATTTTTGTCTCTACCTTCTTGCCCTTTGTGCTGTTATCTGTGCCAAATAATGTTTGTACCATGTTTAATGCTGCTACCATGTTGTTATTATGTTGTGTTGCTACCATGCTGTGTTGTCATGTGTTGCTGCCTTGCTATGTTGTTGTCTTAGGTCTCTCTTTATGTAGTGTTGTGTTGTCTCTCTTGATGTGTGCTTTGTCCTATATTTATATTGTATCTATTTAAAAAAAAATATCCCATGCCCCCGTCCCCGCAGGAGGCCTTTGCCTTTTGGTAGGCTGTCATTGTAAATAAGAATTTGTCCTTAACTGACTTGGCTAGTTAAATAAAGGTTAAATAAAAAATAAATA
Organism: Salvelinus sp. IW2-2015; assembly: GCF_002910315.2. NCBI lineage: Eukaryota > Metazoa > Chordata > Actinopteri > Salmoniformes > Salmonidae > Salvelinus > Salvelinus sp. IW2-2015. Next base: position 4,388,102 of record NW_019942514.1, on the reverse strand, counting down.
AAACCATCTTGAAGTCCGACCGATGAATCTGGGTTTGGCTCTTGTGGCTGAATGGAAGCAAGTCATCCCACCAATGTTCCAACATTTAGTGGAAAGCCTTCTCAGAAGACTGGAGGCTGTTATAGAAGCAAAGGGGGGACCATCTCCATATTAATGCAAATGATTTTGGAATGAGGTGTTCGACGAGCAGGTGTCCACATATACATCCACATTTGGTCATGTAGTGTACTTCATTGACTTACTGTATGAGGCGAAGACAATATGACTGAGAAGCTCAGCTTATTAGTGGTGGACATGGTGAGTTAAGACAATCAGAAATTGGCGCACAGCAGGTCAGATAGGCTACTTTAATGTGCTCAGGCGCGTGCGCTCCCTCAACATTAAAAGGATAGAGAAACCAGACACATGCTCATTGCTCACATGGAGAACTCCAAACAAAATACAATGAAAACATTTTCAAAACTCGCAAATGATGGTTATGAAATAAGCCCAAACTTATTTTTCACAAGTGTAACAGGTTGTGAACTCTGCAAACAATGTTTCCACTCCGAAAATGAGAACAGTAAATTACTATAATTAATAAATGCATTAACATAAATTAATGTAACCAAATTATGGGGATTAACGGTACATTTACTAGGCCTACTGGTGACATATGTAATGGGGAATACATCAAAATAAGCAATCAAAGGGCAAACAATTCACACAATGAAACAATGAATGCCCGATAATTGGCGGGAGTACGCTGACCGCATTCTGGAGAGCTGGGTTGGTGCATTCTGGAGAGCTGAGTGGGTGCATTCTGGAGAGCTGAGTGGGTGCATTCTGGAGAGCGATCCGCCATATCTTAGACACACCCCTCCCCTTCTTCTTGCTTCAACATTTTCAATTATACTCAAGACACATTATCTCACTCATATTTTAGATGCTTTTCACTGACAGCCACAACTCAATAATCAGCTAGGCCTATTGCCAAGCGAACTGCCCAAATTGCAGGCTTCCCAAATATGCATAGGCCTGTATGCTTGTGATTTGAAACAATCCACAGCTATTTGTTTTAAAGAAGCTAATGATCATCTGTGGCTAAGTCATGCTCTCTGGTGAAGTATTTTGAATTATTTTATTTAGACAGGAGTAATTATATAGTTTTGGTTAAACATACTTAAACATACTTTAAGGGAAGCCAGCATCCGAAAGTACACTGCACCTGCCAACTTTCCTTTCCAATTCGCATTTGGCTAAAACCAGAGATCTGTATATGATGACGAGATGCTCATGTCCTAGAAATGGGAGTCGTTGTCCCAGAGGCGGCAAGGCAGGCGACAAGTTTAAGACAACATATGCTCATAGAAACGCATTGGGGTATTCTGGACAGATTTTGGCGCGAGTGATCCCTCTCTCTTTGTCTCTTCCTCTCTGCCGAAACAATCTCACGTGAGAAAGCATCCTTGCGAGTGAAATAGCACCCCTCTGTCTAACTATATGTAACACATGCATATTATGCTGTCTGGACAAAATTAGTATGATATGCCATACTCTTTTTGTCCAGACAGCATGACATGCATGGTCTACACATACTGAGACAGAGGGGCGCTGTTTTGCTCGCTCTGATGCTTTATCTGAGATTGATGTGTCTTTCTGTCGGTGTGCGTCTCGGTCAAATAAATTATCAATATTTCAATATTTTAATTGGATGGGCAAGGAGGCCTATAACGCTGACCCTTACATACACACACACACACATCCCTCCCCTCCGGCCTGTCTCCGCGTGCCCTTGGCTGTGGCCCAGATTACAGATGATGTTGTGACAGGCCGAGTTACTGGAGGTGAGCCTGTGTGATGACAGACTAGGGCCTTTATCAGTGACCAGCACACTGCCAGCTTGCTTTTTAAAGATTAGCCCCCAGGTTGAAACCCTAAACTGCCTCCCTGCCTGTCTGCCCGTCTCTTTACATATTTCAGGAGTTTAAACCCCTGCCGCTCTGCGGGGTCGCTATAATTGGTCCATTTCCTGCTTATGAAGTGCCTGGTCTGTTTTAATTGACTAGGTCCTTTATTGGCTTTGAGACGGTTCAAATGGGAACCAAATGCAGAGGCACAGAGGAAGCTAGCACAGGCTATCTGATACACACTGAGAAAGAACCGCAGGATGCTAACAAGAAATTCCAGGAATCAGAAGTGAAGTGTTAGCATGTACACAGAGGATTAGCAAATTGAGATGTTGTCTGGGACTCCAGCATGTAAGCTGTGTTCTTAGCAAATATACCAGACATATCCACAGATGTAAGCCATAAGCATGACTCTCTTTTCTTATATGGAGCTAGATTAGCCATTTTTTAGCATCAATTGCATCTTCAGTTCATTGATGTTGTTGTTGTTTTGTTCAATGAGGAAGGATATGAAATCGGACCCTTATTTGGGCCGGTTTCATCACAACGTTTTAAACTGACGACATGCACCAAAATGTATATTCTGGTCTTTGATGTTTTCATGGATAGAGCAAATAGCCTATCAATGCAAAGTATAAACACTCCTGAATGCGAAACGTCCTTTGAGGTTAGTAACGGCATCTGTAGTATGAGTGAAGTGCGTTTGTTGAAATTGCATTTGTTTCGCTTCCATACTGTTTTTACCAATGGTAAAATCAACCATTCGAAGCTGTAAGCTTTAAGCACCACATATGGAATTTGTTTGGAAGCAAATAAAAAGGCACATATTTCAGTGAAGAAAAAATCACTTATTCCAGACACAGTAGCCAGAGACAAAAGTCAATAGTAGTGGTAGGGGTCCAGTTGAATGCCAGGTGACGTTAATTGACATTGTTTAACCACTCAATGTGTTGTATTGTGAGAATGGTCCCCCCTAGTACTGGCCATGAAGTAGGGACCTTTGTCCAGGTTGTTTAGGTTGTCCAGGTGCACTGTGCTGCTGGAAGCTTCCTGTCTCCCCATTACACTTTTCAATGACTCTGGCATGGCGGGGATTGTCGTATCCCGCGGTGCACCTGAAAGGACGCAGCAGCCTTGTGTAAATGTCAGCGAGGTGACTTGTTTTTAACTCTTCACAGGCAGGCACTCACTATGTGCGTGTGTATGTGTGTGTGTGTGTGTGTGTGTGTGTGTATACAGCCTAATAAAGCTTTAACCATTACTGTGTTGCCCTCACTTTACTCTGCAAGCCCCATTTAAAGCAATGTTTAAATATTGCTGTTTTAGGAGTAGCCTACATCTGGAGATTTTCCAAAAAGCTATAAAAGTGAGATTTCAAAGTGTACTATTTCATTGGAGTATGTGCTGATTTTCAAAAGTGTTAATAAGCTTACTTCCTTACGCAGTCTTGATTTAAATGTGACATGCACGGCAATTAAATATGCCTAGTTAATACTGACTAAAACATCAAGGAAAAGAACAATAGAATGGGAGCCAAAAAGGAAGCCACAAAAGTACAACTATGTCAGCTTCAATTACCCCCGCCCGAAGAGCAGGACCCGCCTGAACTAATGATGTCTAATTTGTCCTAGTTGTGCCCACCTTTCCCACATGTCTGCAGCGCTCATAGCTTTCAGCACCGGCTTTTCCAAATATTCACACTTTCCCCACATTAACCCCCAAGGAAAATATGTCCTGGACCTTCGCTCGGGATCGGGTTTATCTAGGAAAACCATGGGCCAAGTTTCCGCCACACATGCACGTAACACCCCCCCCTCCCCCTCTCCTCCACACCCCGACTGACGATGAATTAGTTATATGTGAAAAGACACACATTCACACTCTTTTCCTCAGTTCCTCACTCTCTCTCTCACTCTCTATCCCTCACCCTTTTCCTCTCCTACACCACACACACACGCACGCTCTACATTACATTTCAAGCCCTACCCTGTAGAGAGCAGCTCACATATGCTAGCCATTTAGCGGGGTATTTTTATCTGTGCGAGTGGGCAGCGGTGTCACTCACAGTCGTTTGAGCTCAGCAGTGGGAGAGAGCTGTGAAAGCCAGTCACTAACAAGCAGAGAAATTCCCTCTCTCCCCACGTCCCTCTACCAGATGGCTAATCTCCCCAGAATAAGAAACACACTCCCTAATCAGATTTAGCAGAAAAATAAAATCGCACTGCAATAATTAAAATACCCCGTGGTCACCAGTCCCCGACAACGAGGTGACTACAGAATAAAATATGGTCTCATTTTAATAATTTGACACATTGAAATATCTTTTGTGGCCGCTAAAACGGAATGAAACATCTCACACTTTTGCGCTGACATGCAGCCTGCCTGAAGAGCAGAGAGTCACAACAAAACAATTATGTTTTGACCCAGATATGATAACATACATAAAACCAGCGCTTGACCCCCCCCCAAAAAAGATAGAAAGCTAGCTAAACACAATCTTCACGTCTGTGTCTGCCGGTGTTTGCCTGTGTCTAGGTCTACCTGTGGTCCAGAATTATGACAGCTTTTGATTCCTCTTGGCATGGTGCCAGTGTGTTGCCCGAGGATGCCCTCAGGTGTCTGAGGCAGTGTATTCCATTACCTACATGTGTAGGCCCGCTCCTCTTGTTCCTCGGAGACACCCTTCTACTGATGTCTACTGCATTCCCACAGATCCCAGAGCCGATCCTGGATTCCCAGAGATCCCACAAGAGCCAACGTGCGTCTGAAGCCTGCCATCTGTCGCGTGGTAGTAAGGGATAGGAGCGCCGCAGCCGTTCCTCTGACCACTTAGCCTCTTGCTGTCACTCAGGCAGCAGGTGATTGGCTGTCAACGTAGGTGGCATCTCCACACAACCTGAGAACATGAGGAACGTGATCCGAAATAAGCTGTTAGACACTGACGTTCCTGAAGTCAAGAAACTCATTCATAGTAAGAAAGTAGTGTTGCTCATGTTAACTAAGAGAACATGAGTTTTTAGGGACTACAATTGTTAAATGTCACAATTTTGACAAACTATGTCCATGTTGTGTTTTAGAGTAGTGTTAAAAGCGATGTATGTTTAGTCATGTTTTTTTAACTGTAGTCGTACTTTGATTTCAACTCCATCTTTAATTAACTTCTTGTCAATATGGGGGCGCTGTTTCCACTTTGGAAAAAATCGTGCCCAAATTAAACTGCCTCGTACTCTATTCTAGATCGTACAATATGCATATTATTATTACTATTGGATAGAAAACACTCTCAAGTTTCTAAAACTGTTTGAAATATATATCTGTGAGTAAAACAGAACTCATTTTGCAGCAAACTTCCAGACAGGAAGTGAAAAATCTGAAAACGATGCTCTGTTCCAGGGCCTGCCTATTGAATTGCCTTATATTTATGAATATGCATGCACTGCATACGCCTTCCACTAGATGTCAACAGGCAGTGGAAGGTGGAATGGGGTGTCTAACTTGATCTGAGGTCGAACAAGAGCTCTCCGGCTTTGTTTTTATTTGATACATATTAGAAAAACATCATAAAGTAGGTTTTTTCAACCGAGTTTCATCAGTTTATTCAACGTTTAATGGGACTTTTGGAGTTTTCCGTTTTATGCGTCAAGAGACATGGGCATGTTCGCGCCACATGGCTAGCCTTGTGGAACGAATTCGACAGGAGAGAAGGACATTCTAAAACCAAACAACGATTTATTCTGTACAAAGGACTCCTTGTACAAGATTCTGATGGAAGCTCAGCAAAAGTAAGAACAATTTATGATGTTATTTCGTATTTCTGTGGAAAATGTTTAGTCCTATTATCCGCCCTTTTTGCGGGCGCTGTCTCGCTATAACGTAAGCTGTTTGTTATGGTAAAGTTATTTTTTAAAATCTAACACGGCAGTTGCATTAAGAACTAGTGTATCMTTCATTTGCTGTCCAACATGTATWTTTTAYTAAAGTTTATGATGAGTTCTTTGGTCAGATTAGGTGAGTGTCCAAAKTAGCTCCGGACAATTTYGTGAATCGATGCTACATATTCACAATGTATAACCACGGTTTGCAGCTCTAAATATGCACATTTTCGAACAAAACATAAGTGTATTGTATAACCTGATGTTATAAGACTGTCATCTGATGAAGTTGGTCAAGGTTAGTGATTAATTTTATATCTTTTGCTGGTTTTTGCGATCGCTACCTTTTGCTGCTATTAAATGCATTTGTGTGTTTGGCTCTTGTGGTAAGCTAATATAATGCTATATTGTGTTTTCGCTGTAAAACACTTAAAAAATCGGAAATATTGGCTGGATTCACAAGATGTTTATCTTTCATTTGCTGTACACCATGTATTTTTCATAAATGTTTTATGATGAGTATTTAGGTATTTCACGTTGCTTTTTGTAATTATTCTGGCTGCTTTGGTGATATTTTTGATGGTAGCTGCAATGTAAAACTATGATTTATACCTCAAATATGCACATTTTCGAACAAAACATAAATTTATTGTATAACATGTTATAAGACTGTCATCTGATGAAGTTGTTTCTTGGTTAGTGACTAATTATATCTCTATTTGGTCGGTTTTGTGATAGCACCTATGCGGTAGAAAAATTGTGAAAATATGCGGTTGAGTCTTTTGCTATTGTGGTTAGCTAATAGAAATACATAGTGTTTTCGCTGTAAAACATTTCAAAATCGGAAATGATGGCTGGATTCACAAGATGTTTATCTTTCATTTGCTGTATTAGACTTGTGATTTCATGAAAATTATATTATATGATATCCCTGTCGCGTTAGGCTAGGCTATGCTAGTCAGCTTTTTTGATGAGGATGCTCCCGGATCCGGGATGGGTAGCAATGAAAGGTTAATCACTAACCTATGATTATTTTCATCAGATGACACTCATAGGACTTCATGTTACACAATACATGCATGTTTTGTTTGATTAAGTTCATATTTATATCAAAAAATCAGAGTTTACATTGACGCGTTAGATTCACTAGTTGCAAAAACATCAAGTGACTTTGCATAGCCACATCGTTTCAACAGAAATACTCATCATAAATATAGATGATAATACAAGTTATACACATGGAATTATAGATATACCTCTCCTTAATGCAACCGCTGTGTCAGATTTCAAAAAAACTTTACGGAAAAATAAACCATGCAATAATCTGAGACGGAGCTCAGAACAATAGCCAAATTAGCCACCATGTTGGACTCAACAGAAACCAGAAAATACATGATAAATGTTTCCTTACCTTTGATTAATTCATCAGAATTATTATTTATGTCAAATTAGCTACTTATTAACTACTACAAACGCCAAACCCAAAGCGCGTCCACTACCGTCCACTATAACGTGACGAAATGTCCAAAAGTTCCGTTACAGTCAGTAGAAACATGTCAAACGATGTACTGAATCAATCTTTAGAATGTTGTTAACATACATCTGTAACGGCGTTCCTCCTCCTCTTCATCCGAAGAGGAAGAGCAGGGATTGAACCAAGGCGCAGCGTTGTGATAATACATGATTTATTTAAACAAGGAACGAAAACACGAAGAACACTTGATAACTAACAAAATAACAAAACGGAGTAGACAGACCTGGACATGCGACCTTACATACAACGAAGAACTCACGAACAAGAAAATGACTACACAAAACGACGAACGAACGAAACAGTCCCGTATGGTGCAAACAAACACAGACACAGGAGACAACCACCCACGACAAACAATGTGACAACACCTACCTTAATATGATTCTCAATCAGAGGAGATGAAAACACCTGCCTCTAATTGAGAACCATATTAGGTACCCAAACCAACATAGAAACAGAAAACATAGACTGCCCACCCAAAGTCACGTCCTGACCAGCTAACACATACAAAAACTAACAGAAAACAGGTCAGGAACGTGACATAACCCCCCCCTCAAGGTGCGTACTCCGAACGCACCACCAAAAGTCTAGGGGAGGGTCTGGGTGGGCATCTGACCACGGTGGTGGCTCAGGCTCAGGGCGAGGTCCCCACCCCACCATAGTCAATCCCAGCTTACATCTCCCCCTTAGAATGACCACCCTCTTTTTCCACCCACCTAATATAAGGGGCAACACCAAGATAAGGGACAGCTCCGGGACAAGGTAGCTCAGGACAGCGAGGTAGGTCGAGATAGAGAGGTAGCTCAGGATAGA
>NW_019942514.1:4375800-4378804 GCF_002910315.2 Salvelinus sp. IW2-2015 | reverse complement strand
GATTACAACTCCCTTTCTTACTATCGCATTAACCCCCGTTTCTGTGTCTCTCCTCAGGCCTACTCCGTCGTATGCTGTCTCCTTTCAGAAGGTAACGTACCGGAGTCCTCCGCCCCCTCTGGATGTCGAGGTCCCCGGCTGTACGTGTCGAGAGCTATTCTGGAACTCGAACGCCGAGTGAGGGGCCCTGCAGTACCTCGTTGACTGGAGGGTACGGTCCGGAGGAGAGGGTCGTTTGACCGGAGAGACATTTTAGATCCTTCACCTCTTGGCTGATTTCCACGTCGCCACCCGGATTGTCCTGCAGCCATCGCCCTCCAGGTCGGTCAGCGAGTCTCCCGGGTGGCGCAGTGTCTAGCGCACGTGCATCGCAGGCAGTTCCGCCACCAGAGTCTCTGGGTTCACGCCCAGGCTCTGTCGCAGCCGACGCGAACCGGGAGGTCCGTGGGCGACGCACAATTGTCATAGCGTCGTCCGAGTTAGGAGAGGTTGGCCAGGAGGGATATCTTGTCTCAGTAGTTAAAATGTAATAAAATGTATGCCACTCTACTTGTAAGTCGCTCTGAGATAAGAGCGTCTGCTAAATGACTAAAAACTGTAATGCTAAAAAAAATGTCCTCGAGGCCCGGGTCGGCGCCGCTTGCGGGGAAGCCAGCCGCGTCAGAGGGGTACTGTCACGAATCCCGCCGAGGATGGTGCCTCTTCCTGTTCGGGCGGCGCTCGGCGGTCGTCGTCACCGGCCTACTAGCTGCCATCGATTKTTTTCTTTTTGTTTCTGTTAGTTTGGGCTGATTGGGTGCACCTGTTTTGAGTTTAGTTTGGTGGGTAGGCTATTTAAGGGCAGGTAGCCCGCTGGCTGTTGTGCGGGCTTGTATTCTGTTATGTTGGTGTTGGATTTGTATGTGGATTTTGTTATTTTCTCGGAACAGTTTAGTCCGGTGTTTTTGGACTGGTCTTTTTCATGCGCCTGTGTGTTTTAGGGCATGATCGTTTTCCCTGTGTATTGGAAAATAAATCCACGTTCTTGAAACCTGCTCTCTGCGCTTGACTCCATCCACCCAGTACTCCTAGCAGCTCTGACAACATCTTGAATAACGTTCCAACCGGAGAATTTCATCGACTTCAGTTGACCGATGGAACGGAGCTGACTCTCACGTGAACGCGCGTGTTCAATGCGTGATTACGCGTGTTCAATGCGTGATTACCTTCTGGCAGTGGTCACTAATTCCTGTCTCCTTCGGCCCCCATTCACATTAGATTCATCAGACAAAGTTCTATTGACTGTTGACATCTAGTGGAAGCCGTAGGAAGTGAAAACTCATCAATATCTCTCTGTGATTTCAATGAGAGCTTGGTTGAAAATTGGCACCCCCAGAAATATTACAAACAGGAAGTGGAACTTCTCAGGTTCTTGCCTGCCATGTGAGTTCTGTTATACTCACAGACATAATTCAAACAGTTTTAGAAACTTCAGAGTGTTTTCTATCCAATATGAATAATACTATGCATATATTAGCAACTGGGAATGAGGAGCAGGCCGTTTAATATGGGCACCTCTGTGCACCTTTCATCCAAGCTACTCAATACTGCCCCTTCAGCCATAAGAAGTTAACTGCTTAGCACACACAGTAAACACAACAACATGTATTGATGTATGGTGCAATACCTCATTGTATTTACACTGGTTGGGAAATGCTTCATTTGTGGACACCAGGAATCAGGAACAGCTGTTTCGCAGAGACACTAATGATGCCATGCCCAGAATCATCAGTAGGGAGCCGTCCACTGCAGGGGCTGTCACTCAACCGACAGAATGGCAGCGGCAGGACCTCTGTTTGGGGAAGTCACCTGTCACTCATCTCCTTGGCCGTGGGGGAACAGCTGGGCCAGCCAATCAGAGGCGTCCCAGCACAGCAGGTCCTGAAACCAGGAAGAGAGGAACCATCTGGTAGGAGGGCGGGAGAGAACGACTCTATATGGACAGCAAAACAGAGAAGTGACACACGGTTGAGGGCATTTGGATTCATCTTGTTCAACAATTCTGCCATGGTTGTTGTTTAGTATTATTCTGATTCTAGTCATGTTCTTTTGTAATAGACATGTTATGCGCCCCATGATAGACTTCAGTGATAGACCTCCCAGTGGAGGAGTTTGTGGCGCGCATTAGGATGATGTCCAAAACGTGCTGTCACACTCCCTTTGATTAGTGGCACATACCATGTATCAACCCTTACCATTGTGGTATCATGTAACTTACCACCATGAAATATCCAGCTGAAGGATATTATTGTGATGACAAGAGAAGTCTATCGGTCATAATGGAATAGAAGTCGTATAATTAAAAATGATGACAAAATACATTTCGGGTGAAAACAGAGTGCTTTCTCTATATGTAACAGTGGTCTTTATTACTTTGATAAGAGACAGATCTGCTCAGAGATAGGTCACAAGAAATGGGACTGAATGGGAATTTGTGCGCTACATTTACTTCATCTGCTATGTGATTTATAGTGGTTAACACCTCATAAAAATAGGGGCCGCAATTACTGTGGAAAATTAGAGGGCAGCAATACCACCATGCTAATAAGTAGTGAATATAATTACATTTATCACCGTATTGTCACAGAGATTGATAAATTCACGCTCAATCTCGTTAATCTCTCAATAACATCCACCGCATAATTTCACAATTATGAGTTTCGTATAGCCCTGACAAAAGGAAGAGAGAAAAAGAGAGAGATGGGTAGAGACAGAGAGAGACATATATACACTGCTCAAAAAAATAAAAGGGAACACTTAAACAACACAATGTAACTCCAAGTCAATCACACTTCTATGAAATCAAACTGTCCACTTAGGAAGCAACACTGATTGACAATAAATTTCACATGCTGTTGTGCAAATGGAATAGACAAAAGGTGGAAATTATAGGCAATTAGCAAGACACCCCCAAAAAAGGAGTGATTCTGCAGGTGGTGACCACAGACAACTTCTCAGTTCCTAT
>NW_019942514.1:4368969-4374832 GCF_002910315.2 Salvelinus sp. IW2-2015 | reverse complement strand
TGCTTCCTGGCTGATGTTTTGGTCACTTTTGAATGCTGGCGTGCTTCTCACTCTAGTGGTAGCATGAGACGGAGTCTACAAACCCACACAAGTGGCTCAGGTAGTGCAGGTCTCCAGGATGGCACATCAATGCGAGCTGTGGCAAAAGGTTTGCTGTGTCTGTCAGCGTAGTGTCCAGAGCATGGAGGCGCTACCAGGAGACAGGCCAGTACAATAGGAGACGTGGAGGAGGCCATAGGAGGGCAACACCCAGCAGCAGTACCGCTACCTCCGCCTTTGTGCAAAGGAGGTGCACTGCCCAGAGCCCTGCAAAATGACCTCAGCAGGCCACAAATGTGCATATGTCAGCATACTGCTCACAAGGGGTCTGAGGATCTCATCTCGGTACCTAATGCAGTCAGGCTACTCTGGCGAGCACATGGAGGGCTGTGCGGCCCCACAAAGGAAAATGCCACCCCCACCATGACTGACCACCGCCAACCGGTCATGCTGGAGGATGTTGCAGGCAAGCAGAAACAATTCTCCACGCGTCTCCAGGACTCTGTCACGTCTGTCACATTGTGCTTCATTTGTGCTCAGTGTGAACCTGCTTTTCATCTCCATCATTCTTAAATGGAAGAAGTTTGGAACCACCAAGACTCTTCCTAGAGCTGGCCGCCCGGCCAAACGGGGGAGAAGGGCCTTGGTCAGGGAGGTGACCAAGAACCCGATAGTCACTCTGACAGAGCTCTAGAGTTCCTCTGTGGAGATGGGAGAACCTTCCAGGACAACCATCTCTGCAGCACTCCACCAATCATGCCTTTATGGTGGCAAGACAGAAGCCACTTCTCAGTAAAAGCCAAATGACAGCCCGCTTGGAGTTTGCCAAAAGTCACCTAAAGACTCTTTGACCATGAAAAACAAGATTCTCTAGTCTGATGAAACCAAGATTGAACTCTTTGGCCGGAATACCAAGCGTCACGTCTGAAGGAAGCCTGGCACCATCCCTACGGTGAAGCATGGTGGTGTCAGCATCATGCTATGGGGATGTTTTTCTGGGAGACTAGTCCAAAAAGTCTAAATTTGCTATTTTTCTTCCAGACAGAAAAGCTAGACATTTTTTAACAACAAGGCAAAGATGAATGTAGATCCTGAATGAAAACCAACTCCAGAGTGCTCAGGACTGCAAACTTGGGCTAAGGTTCAACTTCCAACAGGACAACAACCCTAAGCACACAGCCAAGACAACGCAGGAGTGGCTTCGGGACAAGTCTTTGAATGTCCTTGAGTTGCCCAGCCAGAGCCCAGACTTGAACCTGATAATAACTGTGCAGCAATGCTCCCCATTATCCTGACAGAGCTTGAACTCCCATTTATTTTTAATAAATTAGCAAAAATGGAGAAAGAAAAACAGTTTTTGCTTTGTCATTATTGTGTGTAGATTGATGAGGGAAATAAACAGTTTAATCAATTTTAGAATATGGCTGTGAACTAACCAAATTTGGAAAAGTCAAGGGGCCTGAATACTTTCAGAAGGCATTGTATGTATATATGTATATGTACACTACCGTTCAAAAGTTTTGCGTCACTTAGAAATGTCCTCGTTTATGAAAGAAAAGCAATTTTTTTAATCCATTAAAATAACATAAAATTGATCAGAAATACAGTGTAGACATTGTTAATTTTGTAAATGACCATTGTAGCCGGAAATGGCTGGTTTTGTACTGGAATATCTACATAAGCATACTGAGGCCCGTTATCAGCATCCATCACTCCGGTGTTCCAATGGCACGTTGTGTTAGTTAATCCAAGTTTATCATTTAAAAGGCTAATTGATCATTAGAAAACCCTTTTGCAATTATGTTAGCACAGCTGAAAACTATATCCTCATTTCATTAAAACCTCACCACGACCAGCCCCGCCCCCTTTAAAAAACAAATATCCCCTGTGCTGCATACTCATCTTGCCCTCTACCCCACGATACAAACAACGTCACAATAACCAAAACCTCACCACTTCTACAACCGTATATCCAACCCATCTTCCCTAGCTATACGGACAGCCTCCCGACACACCATATCTCCTGAAACATCTCCACACTTTTCATCAATTTATAGAACTCAAATTCCACCCTAAGGCGCGCAGAGATCATCCCATTAAATAATAGTTTAGGGGCTGTTATCCCCCCACCTTTGACCCTGTTCGTCCTTGTTAGCCAAATAGACAACTTTGCCTGAGCAAACAGAAAATTCAACAACACACATTTGGACTTTTCCTTATCCAAATACCTGTACCCCATTATAAACATCCTGACAGTAAACTCCACCCTCAACCTCTCTCACAGACATTCCAACAGAGACATTAATGGCATTCACCTGGCGAACACAGAAAACACATGATGCACAGTTTCACTCATGAAACAGAAAGGACACCCCTGTCCGACTCCCGGGTCGACCCGTGCCAACCAGCTATTAGTGGACAGGGCTCCATGTAGAACCCTCCGCTGGAGGTCCCCTGACCTCTTTAGTACTGGGAGTTTGTAGAGCCCCCTCCATCTAAAACCCACCATACTCTCCTCCCCATATACCCCTTGCCACTGATGTGCCTTAACTTCTGTTAGGCTCCTAATGTTCCTCACCTTAATGCAGAGGTTGTAGAGAGCTTTACCTCCCACCCTCTCAAACTCCCCAGGCTCGGAGTGTTAAAGTCCAACAAGTTCTCCTTACCCTTTGCCAGTCCCCAGTCTTAGCCTTCACCTGCAGTGGCGGAAACATTGGTGTTCCCTCCCCCTTTGGCTGCTCAAACACCCCCCTTACCAGCTCAGACAGTGCCTCCTGGACCTCCCCCAGGAATCTCTCCAGCAGTCTAAGAGATGTTAGTCCTGTTTGTTGTGCCAGGACTTCTGGGGTTTTCCACCCCTCCTCCCCTAGCAGCCGCAGGTCACCCAGCCTTAGTGAACCCGCTGCCATCAGTCGCTTCTGCAAGGTGGCCGATTGAACCGATCTCAAAAGGATGGCTGGATTGTGGAAGATAGGCTGCTCCCACACACACAGGCCAGGCTCTACACCCCCTTCTCGTGTGGGCCTTAGCAGCTGCCAGGCCCTCAACACCGCAGAGTAAAAATCAGAGAGACCTTCTGTTCTATCCAGCCTCATGAGGAACAGCTGCCGGTCCAACCCTAATCCGCCAGCTCTCCTCAGCAGCGCGCATGCTGGTTCCCTCCAGCCGACATCGGTATGGTACAGCAGTCTCTGCGCCGCCTTTAGTCAGAATGGAGCCACCCTGCTCTCCAGTTCATCCAGGCCTTGTCCTCCTTCATGGACGGACATGTACAGGACTACTGCCCTCAGCCAGTGATGGCAAGACCAGATGGCCCGACCGGTCTGTGTGCAGACCGACGGGGGATTTGAGGACAGCCAGTTTATGCCACAGGGAGGATGCCGTCAGGTTGTTGATTATCAGCACCCTCCTTCTATATGACACTTGGGACAGGAGCAACCTCCACCTGGACAGTCTTGACACCACTGTCTGTGACAGCCCCTCCCAGTTCTTCCTGACCCAACTCTCCAAGCCCAGGTACACCCCCAAAATATTAAGCCCTTCACAACCCCTTCACAACCCCACTGCAAACCCCCTGGAAGCAGGGGGGGCTATCCCTCCATGCCCCACATAGTAGAGCTTTTCTCTTGCCCCAATTCACCTTAGCTGACGAAGCTCCCTCATATACCTTCCGTCTAGTCTCTAGTGCCTGCATATCCATCACAGAAACGTAATCGGCATACGCCGACACTGCTATGCCTGTCAACACACCCATGCCTGTCCAGCACACTCCCTGCAGTCTCCTTCGTAGGAGGCCCAAAAAAGGCTCAATGGCTAGTGTATATAACTTCCCCAATAGAGGGCATACTTGTCTAATGCCCCCCCTCACCCAGACTGGACTACTGAGCCCCCTTCCCACCTTGACCAAACATGACGCCACAGCAAAAAACATCTTCAAACATCACATTGAACAGAGATACTCATGGTTCACTCTATCAAAAGTCTTCTGTTGGTCTAAAGAGACCAGTCCAAAGTTCACATTAGAAACTCTCGACAAGTCCAACATGTCCCTAATTAAGAACAAGTTGTCCCTGATTGAGCGTCCCGGTACACAATTTGTCTGGTTCTTGTGTACTATAGAGTCCAAATGGGACTTCAGTCTGTTAGTGAGGACCTTGGCAAATATCCTGTAGTCCGCACAGAGCAATGTCACAGGCCTCCAGTTCTTTAGTTCACACAAGTCCCCTTTTTTTGGGCAGGAAAGTCAGAGCTGCAAAAGAAGCTCACTCCAATTATTCCCCAGAGTTTTTTTTACTTGACTGGGAGTCCATTGACCACCGGTGCACAGTGGGGGACATCTGGGTTACGGCCTCTGCCAGTTCATGGGACAACAAGGGAATGTCCATTTCATCCCTCTGTGCCAGAGAGAGCTTAGGGAGTTCTGAAAACAAAACAAAACATGAGCACACATAGGATCACACAGTTCCCCCACCACAGAGGTCACCCGCCCATCCGACAGCCGCAGACAATGCATACCCTTGGCTTCACCGCTCTTTCCAAACCAAAGAAGAAGGAGCTGGTAGCATCCATCTCCTTGAGCATTGAGAACGTAGCTCTTACAAGTGCTCCCTTTGCTTTAACCTTGAAAAAACTGCCCAGGTCCCTACGTAATTCAGCTAAATTAGCCTGGAGGCCTACATTGCCTTGCCCCACCATCTCTACTTTTACTTCACTGATACTATGCTCGAGTTCCCCCAATAGCCTCTGAGGATGAAAGAGCTGTATACTGTTGACAGAAGACCCACATTTGGACTTTTCCCACATACCACCATTGACTCATACTCCTCTCTTCACTGCCCCCACCTTTCCCAAAACGTCTGGAAACCTGAGCAAAAAGTGGCATATTGTAAGAGCTTACATTAAACTTCCAATAGGATGCTTGCCAAGGCCCTGGTGAAATAGACAGCCCAGCCATGGTTATGTGGTGATCCGAAAAACCCACCGGGAGAATGGTAGCGCACAACAGCCTATTGCTCTGATTCCTGGACATGTAAAATCGATCAAGTCGGTCTGCACTCACCCTAGCCCCAAAGACCTTCACCCATGTATACCTTCTTGTGTTGGGATGTCTAGTTCTCCAAACATCTACTAGGTCAAACTGCTTCATGATGTCCCTTACCCCCACTGAGCCTGAATGAGGATCCTCCACATTTCTATATTTTGTAAAATCTATCGTACAGTTCCAGTCCCCGCCTACCACCAGACGCTACCTGTGAGAGTTTCTGTCTAAGACACCCAAACAGAAGCCCCCTCTCTCTACCTGTGTTAGGCGCATCCAGATTTATAAGGACAAACTGTTGTTAATTTCTGCTTTTACTACAAGCAGCCTACCCCTACACATCTCCTTTAGAGGAGCACATTTTTACATCCAGACCCGGTGCAAAAAGGATTGCCACCCCTGCACTAACATTTGTTCCATGGTTCAGCACACTTTCCCCTTTCCACCAAAGCCCCCACTCGACTTCATTCACCACATCACTATGCGTCTCCTGCAGAAACTGTCAGGACCCGGTGCGAGAAACAGTCACTAATAATCGTCAGAACCCAGAAGATGAGGCAGACACAGCAGTACTAGAGATGGTGGTTTAATTAAAGAACTAAATCTTCAGGCAAAGAAACTAAATCCACAATGTCCAAAAATAAAGCCAAGAGGCACAAAATTGAAATCCTCCAAAATACAAAAGAAACTCCACAAAGTGGTAAAAAACAGCAGGGAAAAACAAACCTCAAAAGACTACTCAAATAATACACAAGAACTAAACCAGAGAACCTCTGGAAAATCCAA